>NW_024404474.1:0-104085 GCF_905171775.1 Rana temporaria
CAAGGTGTTTTTACAGTTCGGGACTGCGTCGCTTTAACAGACAATTGCGCGGTCGTGCGACGTGGCTCCCAAACAAAATTGGCGTCCTTTTTTCCCCACAAATAGAGCTTTCTTTTGGTGGTATTTGATCACATCTGCGGTTTTTAGTTTTTGCGCTATAAACAAAAATAGAGCGACAATTTTGAAAAAAAAGCAATATTTTTTACTTTTTGCTGTAATAAATATCCCCCAAAAACATATATAAAAACATTTTTTTTCCTCAGTTTAGGCCGATACGTATTCTTCTACCTATTTTTAGTAAAAAAAATCGCAATAAGCGTTTATCGATTGGTTTGCGCAAAATTTATAGTGTTTACAAAATAGGGGATAGTTTTATTGCATTTTTTTTTTTTTACTACTAATGGCGGCGATCAGCAATTTTTTTCGTGACTGCGACATTATGGCGGACACTTCGGACAATTTTGACACATTTTTGGGACCATTGTCATTTTCACAGCAAAAAATGCATTTAAATTGCATTCTTTATTGTGAAAATGACAGTTGCAGTTTGGGAGTTAACCACAGGTGGCGCTGTAGGAGTTAGGGTGCACCTAGTATGTGTTTACAACTGTTTGGGGGTGTGGCTGTAGGAATGACGTCATCGATCGTGTCTTCCCTATAAAGGGAATGACGCGATCGATGCGCCGCCATAGTGAAGGACGGGGAAGCCGTGTTTACACACGGCTCTCCTCGTTCTTCAGCTCCGGGGAGCGATCGCGACGGAGCGGCTATAAACAAATAGCCGCGCCGTGGTCCCGGATCGCTCCCCGAGCGGACCCGACCTCCGCATGTAGCGGGGGGGGTCCCGATCGGACCCCCCACCCGCTAATAGGCGAGGACGTACCTATACGCCCATGTGCCTGTACGTGCCATATTGTGGACGTATATGTACATGGGGTGGTCCTTAAGTGGTTAAATTTCATACCTAGGGGGGGGTGTAAAGTTAGCATGTGAAATATCGCATGTTTCCCGTACTTAGAACTGTCCCTGCACAAAGTGTCATTTCTGAAAGAAAAAAAGTCATTTAAAACCGGACTTGCGGCTATAATGAATTGTCGGCTCCGGCAATTCAGAGAGAATTCATACAAAAAAAAAAGCGTGGGGGTCCCCCCAAATTGAATTACCAGGCCCTTCAGGTCTGGTATGGATATTAAGGGGAACCCCGCCGTCAATTTAAAAAAAAATGACGTGGGGTTCCCCCCAAATATCCATTCCAGACCCTTCTTCAGGTCTGGTGAGGATTTTAAGGGGAACTCCACCCCAATTTTTTTTTAAAAATGGCGTGGAGTTCCCCCAAAAATCCACACCAGACCCCTTATCCGAGCATGTTAACCTGGCCGGCCGCAGAAAAAAGGGGGGACAGAGTGCGCCCCCCCTCTCCTGAACCGTACCAGGCCACATGCCCTCAACATGGGGAGGATGTCCCCATGTTGATGGGGACAAGGGCCTCATCCCCTAAACCCTTACCCGGTGGTTGTGGGGGTCTGCGGGCTTATCAGAATCTGGAAGACCCCTTTAACAAAGGGGACCCCCAGATCCTGCCCCCCCCTATGTGAATTGGTAATGGAATCACAAAGGAAGTGTAAATAGTTGTTAAAAACACACACCGTAGAAAAAAGTCCTTTATTAATAAAAAATAAATAAAAAAAATCCAGCGGTGGTAATCTACTCGGTCCCGGCTCCCTGCTCCATCGTTGTCTGTATCCAGCAACGGGTGATCTCCCCTCCGGTCCAGCGATGAGAAGATCGTCCGGGATCCAGAGCAGCATCTCCGCCGGACACAGCCCGGCGAATGACGCGGCTGGAGCTTTGACATTTCTTATATTTGTGAGGCGGGGCCACCGTCACGTGACCTCATCCCCCTCTGACGCACCCTCTGCTACGTCACTGGGGAAGTCCAGGCTTCCCCCATTGCGTCAGAGGGGGCGGGGTCACGTGACGGTGGCCCCGCCTCACAAATATAAGAAATGTCAAAGCTCCAGCCGCGTCATTCGCCAGGCTGGAGACATCGAGTCCCCGAAAGCATCGGAGGCCTCCAATTGAAACTGACCCAAAGGGTCAGCCAGCACTTCCAGGGTAACCTCTGCTTTCAGGGTAACCTCTGCTTCAACCTCCACTTTCAGGTCAACCTCCACTTCCGGGTCAACCCCAGCCATCACAGATGGGGCTACACCTCCTGCACCTACGTCACTCCCACAGGATACCTTTCCATTGGCCTGCAGCGTTCCCCTCTGAGCATCCACTATGACACTCCCACCTGTCACCTTCCCATTGGCCTGTAGAAGTAGGTCATCCTCCACCTCGTGGGAAGACAGCGTTCCCCCCTGAGCATCCACCATTACTGAACTTTCCCCAATTCCACCATTGGCCGCCTTCACACCCGCCATCACAGGGAGGGCCACCCTGGCCTGACTTCTCTTACCCTCC
This sequence comes from Rana temporaria, assembly GCF_905171775.1. Lineage (NCBI taxonomy): Eukaryota > Metazoa > Chordata > Amphibia > Anura > Ranidae > Rana > Rana temporaria. The sequence continues at coordinate 2,467 of NW_024404474.1, forward strand.
ACTACTACTTCCTTAGACACCTTACCCTTTCCCTGGGTCTGGCTGCCAGCAGCGGTGGATGACAACACAGCTGACGGCTCACCCTGCACACGGACACCACCAGGGGTCATGGGGGACTTAACAGAAGACTGTACAGGTAACTCCTTTTGTTTTTTCTTCTCATCTGGTAGTCTGGGGAGCCGAACAACCAGGATCTTCTCGCTCTTTGGGGTGCCCTGCTCCGGGTGATACACTGCATCACCGGAACCCACTCTGACACCAGCCTCTTTTTTCACAGGCTTAATCTTGGCCGGATTACAGGGAACCTCCACAACAACACCACCTGGGCTAACAACTCCTCCACCACTCTTCCTTCCAGTCTCTGGAGCTGCCATCTCCACAGCCGGCACTGTCTTTCTACCACTCATCCCTTCAGACTTTACAGTCTTTCTTCCAGTCTCTGGAGCTGCCACCTCCATAGCCGGGACTGCCTCTCCTCCTGTCACTGGGAGTACCATCTCTTCAGCCGGATCCTCAGTCTCTGAAGCTGCCACCTCCATAGCTAAGTCTGCCTCCTCCTGGTCTACTGTCCCTTTCCCGGCCCCTGCAGTCTGACTAAGGCGCTGATTATGGCGCCTCACTGCCTGGGATCCCTCCTCATTTGCTGCACAGAGCATTTTGTCAATACCTTTCAGGAAATCTCCTTCCTCTGAACCAAGCTCAATAAGGTCTGACATGAGCTCCCCACTTCTGTTACACAGTTTTTTCAGGCTGTCTATTGCTGCTTTAAATTCCAGCCTTCTCGCACCACTGGTGTTATCACGCCTGGTCCTTAATTCTCCAAGGATTTTCATCCTCTCACTGTACAGATGGGCAGATCTCACCATCAGGGCCTTGGTCTTGTTCTTTCTCTCTGTAGTTTTCACCACATCTTCACACGGTTGCGCCAAATACCAGTCCGCGAGGTTAAGCTGGGCCTCCAGAAACATCCTCTCCTCCCTTACTAGATCCAAAAACCTAGGGGCTCCCTGAGACTCCCCCCAGGCCAGGGAGCAGGCCCTTGGCCTGGGCTGGAAGAGGCCATCGCTCCCCCCTCTCAGGCCTGTTGGAACCTCCAGGAGCTCATTTCTGTTGATCTGAACATGCCCAGGGACTTAGATTTGTTGATGTTGCTTTTTGTGTGTGAACAGCACTTGGATGTTTCTGGGCATGCTCATAGAGCATGTTTGTTGGGTTAGTAATTTAAGGACATCCTTAACAGGTGTACCCACTTTAAAGTTCAGTCTCTACATTAGGTGAACTTGCGTTTTGTGTGTTTTATGGGCTGTGCATGTGTTTTCAATTGCCTCATTAGCACACAAGACTATGTTATATAAAGCTTGCACATAGCAGTCTTTAATTTGGCCTGAAAAGAGGCAAGATTGTGTGTGTAGGGGGGGGGGGCTGGCGGCCAGTGTATATTTGAATGTCTATTTTTTTTGTTGCATTTTATTTGTCTTTGTAAAACAGATATGTTTTTGATCATGTTTTTTTTGACTGGTTTATTTGTTTATTTTGGGTGGGGGGCTATCTTCGCCTGAAATATTTGTGAGGTTGTCAATGTATGTTGTTTTTAGGGTGTTCACTTTGATGTAATTGTCTGTGCTGCATTACAGTAGGTGAACCCGATTTTGTGTCAATCTCGCTCTCTTTCTCGGCGAGATTGAGCACCTACGAGCCCCATCGCTGGAGCCAGCGCCGAACTGGCCTGCCGCGATGGAGACAGAGCCGTCATAGAAGCGACGGGAGATCCGACTTGGATTCCCACCAATTCTACACGTGTGCGGCGTTTGTTATGAATCCTGAGGGGGAAGTCCCCGCCGGATTTTAAATAAAATCCGGCATGGGTTCCCCCCTCAGGAGCATACCGGGCCCTTAGGTCTGTTATGGGTTGTAAGGAGAGCCCCCCTACGCCGAAAAAAAACGGCGTAGGGGGTCCCCCTACAATCCATACCAGACCCATATCCAAAGCACGCTACCCGGCCAGCCAGGAAGGGAGTGGGGACGAGCGAGCGCCCCCCCCCCCCTCCTGAGCCGTACCAGGCTGCATGCCCTCAACATGGGGGGGTTGGGTGCTCTGGGGCAGGGGGGCGCACTGCGGCCCCCCCACCTCGGAGCACCCTGTCCCCATGTTGATGAGGACAGGGCCCCTTCCCGACAACCCTGGCCGTTGGTTGTCGGGGTATGCGGGCGGGAGGCTTATCGGAATCCCCTTTAATAAGGGGGCCCCCAGATACCGGCCCCCCACCCTAAGTGAATGAGTATGGGGTACATCGTACCCCTACCCATTCACCTGCAAGAAAAGTGGTAAAAACACAAATAAACCACACAGGGTATTAAAATATTTTATTAGTCTGCTCCGGAGGCCCCCCCTGTCTTCTTTATTAGCTCTTTTACCAGGGGGAGCTTCTTCTTTGACCCTATCAGGGGTGCAGACATCTCCAAAAAATTAGCAGACTTTTAATCCCTCTGCACTCTAGCCCCAAGTAAAAATAAGAAAGGATTTCATTTAGTTTAAATTTGCAAAGACACATTCCTCAGATCAACTGTGATGCATGTCAAACGCCCATTTAGCCCTTGTTTAATAGAAAACAACAGTTGCCTTTCACTAGAAACATTTGCTAGTCCAATCCTGGAAATCTGCTTCTGCTTTACTGTCACTTTCCCTAAAAATTGGGGTCCTGCACGTAGATGCGCGACCACCATGTATTGGATATGCGCATATGTGGTTCTCGGAAAGCGGTGGCCAGCACACAGGTAAGACATCACGCCCCTACAGGAAGTTGCTTGTACTGCTGCTAAGGTCTCTGAGGAAGGGATGATACTTATTTGCAAATTAAGAAAATTGTTTATTTACCATTGGGTGGTGTTTGTGGGGGTCCCTAACACACATTCATACAAATTAGCAATGCTGTATCCTGACCTATTGGCATGGTTATATTTTCTTAGTCCTCTCAATAAAATTATCAGAAATTGATGCTTAAAGTAGAACTATAATCAACACTTTTTTTTTCTCATTTTGGATAGAGTAAGGGAGGGTTATAGCCCCTGTCAGTTTATTTTGTACCATCCCTGTCTGGTTGCGGAGATTTCCCTTCACTTCCTGCCCCATAGCCAAACAGGAAGTGAGAGAAAAACTATGCAAATTAAGGGAATCCAATGCCCCCCCAAGGCCCTCAGAACTAGTGTGCCCCCCCTGAAAATTTCTGGGTGGGTCTTAAAATATCAGGGTCTGGCCTTGACAGGGAGGGGTGGATCATTTTTCAATTAGGAGGTGCAGAAGTTTAGTCAGGCCTAGTGCAGCACAAAACCTAAATATACTACTGCATATTAGGGCTTATTTAGACAGGATCCGATTTACAGCATGTTTTTAGATTGTGGGAGGAAACCCATGCAGGCACAGGGAGAACATGCAAACTTCAGGCAGATGGTGTCACGGGTGGGATTCGAACCAGCGACCCTTTTTGCTGCTAGGTGAAAGTGCTATCCACTACACCACTGTGCTGAATGAACATGTATCTAGAGATGTAGGTTCTTGTGTCCACTTGTGAAAATACAAGTAGGTCATGGCTAGGGATGAGCCAAACCCCCCCCCCCCTGGTAGGGATGAGCTTTATGTTCGATTCAAACATTGGCTGTTCGGTGAACAGCGAACAATTCTTTTTTTTGCGGCAAATTCGAAAAGCAGCGGAAACACCCTTTAAAAGTCTATGGGAGAGAATGATAGAATGTTAATTTTAACAGTTAATATGCAAGTTATTGTTTGGTGACCCGGGTCCTGCCCCAGGGGACATGTATCAATGCAAAAAAAAGTTTGAAAAACTGAATTTTTACAGGAGCAGTGATTTTAATAATGCTTAACCACTTCCGTACCGTAGGATGTCATATGATGTCCTGGACTTCAGTGGGGGATATCTGAATGATGGGTGCAGCTACAGGCATAATTCAGATATCTTTTTTTACAGGCGGCGATTGTTCGCACCATAAGAACGATCATATCGGCGGTTCCGCTGCTTGATCGTTCTTACAGGCGGCGGGAGGGGACAGTCCCCCTCCTGCCACCATCCGGTGCCTCGCCGGGCTTTCCCATGTTATAAGAGGCCCGGAGGACTAATCGTCAGCCGCCGAATGAAGAGCATAGAGATTTAAAAACATAAACAAAGCCGCAATCGCGGCTGAAAGCATGAGATCAGTGATTTTTTTTCCCGATCTCATGCTTTCCAGCCTGGAGGACAGATGTGGGGGAGGGGGAGGTCTTATTGACCCCGCCTTTCTCCATAAAGAGGACCTGTCACACACTATTCCTATTACAAGGGATGTTTATGTTCCTTGTAATAGGAATAAAAGTGATAAAAAAAAAAGGAAAAAAAAGTGCAAAACTAAAAAAAAAAAAAAAAAAAAATGCCCCTGTCCCTAGTAGCTCGCACTCAGAAGCGAACGCGCATATAAGTCCCGCCCACATATGTAAACGCTGTTCAAACCACACATGTGAGGTATTGACACATGCATTAGAGCGAGAGCAATAATTCTAGCACTAGCGCTTCTCTGTAACTCTAAACTGGTAACCTGTAAAAAAAATTCAAGCGTCGCCTATGGAGATTTTTAAGTCCCGAAGTTTGGCGCCATTCCATGAGTGTGTGCAATATTAAAGCGTGACAAGTTAGGTATTTATTTACTCGGTGTAACATCATCTTTCACATTATCCCCAAAAATTGGGCTAACTTTACTATTTTGTCATTTGTTAATTCATAAAAAAACTATTGCTCAAATACCGTTGGAAATAAAAAGTTTTAATGAGTTTTTATTCCCTAGGGTGTCTGCTAAAAAAAATATATATATAATGTTTGGGGGTTCTGAGAAATTTTCCAGAAACAAAATATAATTTTTACATGATTACAAGGAGAGAAGTGCCAGAATAGGTGTGGTATGGAAGTGTTTAAAGTGAAACAATAAAAGTGAAATATTCCTTTAAATTTTGTACCTGGGGTATAGCATGCCTGTGAAGTAGTGCATGTTTCCGGTGCTTAGAACTGTCCCTGTACAAGATGTTATTTCTGAAGGGGAAAAAAGTAATTTAAAAGTACTCGTGGCTATAAAGAATACAGAGAACAGTCATTGCTCAAAAAAAATAAAAAAGCATGGGGGTCCCCCCAAATTCAATTACCAGGCCCTTCAGGTCTGGTATGGATTTTAAGGCGAACTCCACCCCAAATAAAAAAAAATTACATGGAATTCCCCCCAAAAATCCACGCCAGACCCCTTATCCGAGCACGCAACCTGGCCGGCCGCAGGAGAAGAGGGGGGGAGGAGAGAGCGCCCCCCCCTGAACCGTACCAGGCCACATGCCCTCAACATGGGGAGGATGCTTTGGGGTTTCCCAAAGCACCTTGTCCTCATGTTGATGGGGACAAGGGCCTCATCCCCACAACCCTGGCCGGTGGTTGTGGGGGTCTGCGGGCGGGGGGCTTATCGGAATCTGGAAGACCCCTTTAACAAAGGGGCCCCCCCCTTGTGAAATGGTAATGGGGTACATTGTACCTCTACCATTTCACAAAAAAAGTGTAAAAAATGTAAAAAAAGACAATAGCCGGTTTTTGACAATTCCTTATTAATGTCTTCTTTCCGTGCTTCTTCTCCCATCTTCTTCTTCTTCTTTTGTGCATTCGGGTTTCTTCCTCCATCTTGTTCTTCCTCTGCTTCTTCCTTTGTCTTCTCGTCCTCATCTTGCACCGGCTTCTTCTTCACCGCTTGGTTCTCCGGATGACCCGCTTCCAATTGAAGTTCCCGCTGTGTGACACTCCTGTTCTTATGCCAGTTCTTTTATCACTGAGGACGCGGCGTCATCCGATGACCCCGCCCCCATCTGACGCACATGTACTACACGGGGACTTCCCTGTGACTTTCCCTGTGGCGTCAGAGGGGGGCAGGGTCACCGGATGACGCCGCGTCCTCAGTTATTAATGAACTGTCATAAGAACAGGAGCGTCACACAGCGGGAACTTTAATTGGAAGCGGGTTGTCCGGAGAACCAAGCGGGGAAGTAGAAGCCGGTGCAGAGGAAGAACAAGATGGAGGAAGAAACCCGAATGCACAAAAGAAGAAGCCGGTGCAAGATGCGGACGAGAAGACCGAAGAAAGAAGCAGAGGAAGAACAAGATGGAGGAAGAAACCCAAATGCACAAAAGAAGAATATAGGAGAAGAATCGCGGAAAGAAGACATTAACCACTTAACCCCCAGACCATATTGCTGGTCAAAGACCAGAGCACTTTTTGGGTTCGGCACTGCGTCATTTTAACTGACAATTGCGCGGTTGTGCGACGTGGCTCCCAAACACAATTGGCGTCCTTTTTTCCCCACAATCAGAGCTTTCTTTTGGTGTTATTTTTTTTTTTTATCAATTCGTTTTTATTGAAAAGTTTTTCAAAACAGGTTATGGTGTACAACCAAGGATCAGAAATAATGAACAGAAGAATACAAAAGGGTATAGAGACATAACAGGCCAATTTCACGATGACATTCCATATAGGGTCTACATGAGCATAAGTCCACAGACAGATCAAAGACCGAAGAAAATCAGGAACATCATTAGTCCTTTAACATAGGCCCATAAGTAGAACATTAGCCAGTCATGGGAGTAAACTAAGATGGAGGAGAGAAAGGAAGGAGGGGGGAGGAGGGGAGGAGGGGGTAAAGGTAGGGGAAGGGAAGGGAAAGGAAGGAGGGGAGGAAGGAAGGGTAGGAAGGAAGGGTCTGCCCGCCCCCAGTACAGCAATCATTTAGAAACAAATCACATCAGTCACTCGAAAAATTCACCTATACATCACTTGGAAAGTGTGTGGTCCACACCTGCCAAACCACATCAAACCTCGGCCTACCGCCTCTCCTATTAGCTATTAGGGACTCATAGACATAATGCGACCTGGTGATTACCAGAACCTCTGATGCATTGGGGGCCCTGTCTGCCTTCCAGTGTCTCGCAATGAGAGTTCTAGCCGCCAACAGGATGTGAGAGATCACCACTCTAAGATCTGGTGGAAACCTCTCAATGCCTATATGCAGCACCGCAAGGGCAGGGTTTGGGCGGGTCAAAAATCCAGTAATCCTGGAAATGTACGTAAATATAGAGTTCCAGAAACTCCTCAGGTGTTTGCACGTCCAGAACATGTGGAGCAGGTTACCTGACTCCCCACAGTTCCTCCAACACAGTGGTGAGCCAAGATGGACAAACTTGGAGAGCCTGTAGGGAGTGAGATACCACCTGAGGGCAATTTTTTGGGCCAATTCCCAGTGGTTTATACAGCTAGACGCTTTGTAGATTGAGCGGAATGCTTGCTTCCACTGTTGTTCTGTAAAAGTCACTCCTAAGTCCTCCTCCCACTTCTCAAACGGCCGGGATTTCTTAAAATACATTTTGTGTTGGAAAAAGTTGTAGAAAATTGCGATACCCTTGGGTGGCGCTGGATCAGAAGTGTAAAAGTCCCAGGCCTCCCTATGGAAGCACATTTGATAAGAAGTTAGGGATTTAAAAAAATGGGCAATCCTAAGATAAGCATAGTGATCCCTATGGGACAATGCAAATCGGCCCTGAAGAGAGGCGAACGGGCGAAGGACATTATTGTGGTAGAGGTCCTCTATGTACAGGATACCTTTGTCCCGCCAGTCCGACATCGAAAGGTTCGGGATAGCCAGAGAAAGGATCTCTATGGGAACTGAAAGCTCTACGCGTCCAGAGGGCAGGGGAGGCGCATCACGCAGCTCCCTCCAGGCCGCAAGAGAGGCCCGAAGTGTGAGCGGTAAAGTACTTAGCGGAAACGGTTTCCACGTGTCCAGTAGTAGCAGGAGTTTGAGATTTTTAGTCGGGCTAAGGGACATCTCAATGTCGGTCCAGATAGAGTTAGAGTCGTCCGGGGAGGTCAGCCATGGTCTGAGTTGTGTCAGAATCGACGCCCGAAAATAGTCTTGAATGTCCACAAGCCCCATCCCTCCCACCGATCTATGTCTGACCAATAAGGTTCTGGCACAACGGGGTCTTTTTGATTTCCAAATAAATTTGGACAGGATGCCATTGAGGGCTTTAAGGTGCACCCTGGGAATGGGGATGGGAAGCGTTCTAAAGATGTAAAGCATCTGAGGTAGGATCATCATTTTAAATGTGGCTAAACGTCCAGTCCAAGATAGCTCCGTATTAGCGAATCTATTGGTGTCCTTAGTCAGTTTGTCGATCAAAGGTAAGTAGTTGGCATCCGCAAGTTTGGATGGGTCCGCCATTATTTTAATTCCTAGATAGGAGATAAAGGATTTGCTCCAAGTGTAGGGGAAGGATTTTTGGAGATGAGCTTTTGTAGGAGGTGGAATGCCCAGGTCAAGAATGATTGACTTTGAGAAGTTCACCTTGTAGTAAGAGATGTCACTGAATGCTGCTAGTGCGTCATGGGCATGCGGCAATGAGGTCGAGGGAGAGGTGAGGAAGATGATTATATCGTCGGCAAAGAGATTAATAGTGTGGGATCTACCTTGAACAGGGAAACCTTTGATATCCGGATGGGATCTAATCCTCTCCGCTAGGGGTTCTATCAAGAGATTAAAGATTGAGGGGGAGAGGGGGCACCCCTGTCTTGTGCCATTAGAGATAGTAAATGCATCCGACAGCAGGTTTGATGTATACACCTGAGCACAAGGGGAGGAATACAAGGCAAGTATGGCCGAAAGGATGGGTCCCGTGAAGCCAAACCTCTGTAGAGTATATCTCATGTACCCCCAATGTATCCTGTCGAACGCCTTCTCCGCGTCCAAGGACAACAGCAGAGAAGGCGTCCGACAGGACTTAGCACACTGCACCACCCCGAGCACCCTCCTAGTCGCATCCGACGCCTGTCTCCCCGGGGTAAAACCAGATTGATCAGGGCTGATGAGGGTCGGGAGGACAGGGAGAAGTCTATGGGCCAGGATCCTTGCGTACAGCTTAACGTCAGTGTTGAGCAAGGATATGGGTCTGAAGTTAGCCGGGGTGGTGGGATTCTTGCCTGGTTTAGGAATTGTAACCACATAAGCCTTCAGCATCTCGGAGGGGAACGAGGCAGAGGACACAGCTTCAGTAAACACAGCTTGTAGTGTGGGTGTCAGACTGTCCTGAAGGAGCTTATAATAATCACCCGGCAGCCCGTCCGGTCCTGGGGATTTACCCAGTGGGAGTGATTTAATGGCGCTTCTGATCTCAGATTCCCCTATGGGCGCGTTCAGTGACGTGAGTTGACCCTCCGACAGGGAGGGGAGATTGATCTTAGCAAAAAAAGCCTGGATGGCATCTTCTGAGGGTTGGGGCGTTTTGGGGTCTCTATTTAGATTATATAAGGAGGAGTAATACTCCGCAAAGGAGTTCGCTATGTCCTTGGGGTTCACAATTTTAGAATTGTTGGACGAGTGGAGGAGGTATGGAATTTTAGATTTGACCCTAGCGGCTTTAAGTCTTTGGGCCAGGAATTTACCAGCACGGTTACCTGAGGAGTAATGGGTCAGTTTTAGGGCCCGCAGGTGCTTGTCATATTGGTGGATTAATAGAAGTCTGAGATCAGAGCGGCTCTGTGAAAGTTTTTGTGCAAGTTGATCTGTAGCTTTGAGCTTATTTTGGGCTTCTAAGAGTTGGATGTCCCTAAGGAGCCTGTCCACTTTCTGTGTCCTCAGCCTTTTCTCCCTCGCACATATCTGCAAGATGATCCCTCTAACAAAAGCCTTATGGGCACACCATAGTATTGCAGGATCCGAGACCGAACCTGCATTCTCAGCAAAAAATTGGGACAAACTCTTGGATAACATAGACACATGGGATGATGACTGAAAAACTCGGGAGTTAGCCCGCCACACATATGCAGGGCTCGGGGTGTGCCCCTCCACCACCGTAATCGACACAGGTGCATGGTCAGACCAAGAGATGTCGTGGATGGTGGAGGAGGACACCGCCTGCAGGAGCATTTTATCCACCAGAATCAGGTCAATCCTGGAGTAAGAGTTGTGTCTGGCAGAATGGAAAGTATAATCACGCTCATCAGCGTGCTGGCACCTCCAAACATCAAAAATGTCTTCAGCGTGAAACAGGGGTTGAAGTTGGGGTGGGGTTCGTTTCGTACCAGACGATGAGTCCAGAGTGTGGTCTGCTGTTAAATTGTGGTCCCCACATATTACCAGGGATCCCCTTTTGAGGGCAGCTATTTTACTATAAAGTCTCTTCAGAAACTGGATTTGGTGGGAGTTTGGAGCGTACAAGCTGACCAGAGTGAAGGGTTTGTTGTTGAGTTCCAAAAGCAGAATAAGATACCTCCCCTCTGGGTCAGCGTGGGTTTCCAACAACGTAAGGGCCACCGTGTCTCTGAAAGCAATGAGAACCCCTTTTTGTTTAGTGGGGGCTGAAGCCATGAGGATATGTGGAAAGTTCCTGTGTTGAAAGCGAGGAGGCTCAGAAGCCCGAAAGTGCGTCTCTTGTATGCAAAGAACGTCGGCCTGGAGTTTAAGCACTTCCCTCCAGACCGAGGCCCGCTTGGCCGGGTGGTTAAGGCCGTTGACATTGAGGGACACTATTTTAAGCGCCATGGTCACAGTGTGGGTGCGGATGATAACAGTACCTTAATTCCATAAACATCAGAGGCTCCAGGTTTTCGGCATCACTGACAGGCAAGGGGAAGATAGACGATCCAGTTCAGAGCGGTGCAGGGAGAGCAGCATGAACGGAGAGCAGACCATTCCAGGAAGAGGGAGGGAGGACGGGGAACAAAAAGAAAGTCAAAAAAAGAAAAGAAAAAAGCAAATAATGTAGTAAAAATGCGACTTGTCCATGCAAGAACCAGAGGGTAGGGTTTCTACCCACAACTGAGGGGGTAAACATAACGTGCGTACACGTACGCCAGGTCAAGGTGGGAACCTTGAGGTTCAGAAACAACTAACCATATAGGCATATTATGAGCTGGATTTGTTTTTGCCACTCTTCTTCCTCACCACTGTTTGCCATTCAGATTGAACTCCTATTTTCTCTGGGGACGAGGCACTAAGTTGTGATTGCTCCGGAAGGATGTCCATAGCTCTGAGTAGAGCAAGGCCCTCATCTATACTCGTCACTACAGAGTTTTTTCCGTCATGAGTAATAGTGAGCTTTACTGGGAAACCCCAGCGGTAGGGGACATTATGGTTCCGTAACGCTTTGGTTACAGGGATCAGAGACCTACGCTTTTGCATCGTAAATTGAGATAAGTCCGCATAGAGTTGGATGCGTTCAAATTGCTCAGGAAGTTGCTGCGTTTTGCGGAAAGTCATCATAAGCTGGTCCTTCACATGATAAAAATGCACCCGCATTAAAACATCCCGGGGGATATTATCAGGAAGGTGGGCTGGCTTGGGCAATCTGTGGATGCGATCTATTTGCAGTTCGGACTCCGGGACAGAGGGGAGGATTTGGTGAATCAAGTCCCGAGCATAGTGATGAAGTTGTGCTGGGAGGACTGACTCAGGGACCCCCCTAATTTTTACATTGTTCCTCCTCGATCTGTCCTCGAGGTCGGCCACCTTTGCCCTAAGCCAAGCTAGTTCTTCTGAGTGGTCAGCATGGGCATCAATCAGGGTATTATGAGAGCTGGCAAATTCACCCATTTTTTCCTCCACATGTGTGACACGCTCCCCCATTTCTCCCATCTCAAACTTGAAGTTACGCATGCATTGCATCATATCAGCGTGCATGGAGCTACGCAGGGAAACTAACATGTCCTTTAAAGTTGTATCTGAAACCGCCTTACCTGAGGTAGGAAAGGCAGTGAATGGGTCAATCAGCTCCCTCGTGTCCTCCATGGAGTCCTGTCCAGGTCTCAGTGTCCCTGCATCTCCCTCCAAGCGGGGCTTAGATTTGGCAGGGCTTCTGGAGAGAGGAGTAGATGCTGGGGTGAGTGTCGCTGGAGACCTCCGTGGCAGGCCTGCTTGGTCTCCTGGGCTGGACGCGGTCGAATGTGAGCCACGCGAGGAGGCCGGGGAGACAGTCTCCGGAGCGGCGCCATCTTGGTGTAGGCCGCGGCCCTTCGGAGGATAAAAGTCCTCCAATTTCCGCGGCTCCCTTGATTCCTTACGTTTGCGGGTCATACCGCTGCCGTCCGGGGTCTAATACGCGGAGAGTCCGAGTGGATGCGAGCCGTGGTAATGCCTCTATCGTCGGCGGTTCCCGTGCCTGGAGCGGAGCTGTCGGATTACACGTCCATGCAGCTTCGCGCGGTAGCCACGCCCCCTCTTTTGGTGTTATTTGATCACCTCTTTGGTTTTTAGTTTTTGCGCTATAAACAAAAATAGAGCGACAATTTTGAAAAAAATGAAATGAAATATATAAAAAAACATGTTTTTCCTCAGTTTAGGCCTATACGTATTCTTCTACATATTTTTCATTAAAAAAAAATAGCAATAAGTGTTTATTGATTGGTTTGCGCAAAAGTTATAGCGTTTACAAAATAGAGGGTATTTTTATGGCATTTTTATTGATATATTTTTTTTACTAATGACGGCGATCAGCGTTTTTTTTTCAGTACTGCGACATTATGGCGGACACTTCGGACACTTTTGACACATTTTTGGGACCATTGGCATTTTTATAGCGATCAGTGCTATAAAAATGCATTGGATTACTATAAAAATGACACTGGCAGTGAAGGGGTTAACACTAGGGGCGGGGAAGGGGTTAAGTATGTTCCCTGGGTGTGTTCTAACTGTAGGGGGTGGTGGACTGACATGGGGAAATGACTGATCTTCTGTTCATACATTGTATGAACAGAAGATCAGCATTTCTCTCCCTGACAGGACCAGGAGCTGTGTGTTTACACACACAGCTCCCGGTCCTCGCTCTGTAATGAGCGATCGCGTGTGCCCAGCAGCGATCGCGCCCGCCGGGCACGCGCACGCGCCCCTATTGGCTGCTGGGCGAGGTGAAGTATAGCTACGTGCTCTCGCCCAGCAGAGCCGACCTGCCGCCGTATTACACGGCGGCTGGTCGGCAAGCAGTTAATAAAGGAATTGTCAAAAAACAGCTATTGTCTTACGAAATTTAAAGGAATATTTCACTTTTATTGTTTCACTTTAAGCATTATTAAATTCACTGCTCCCAAAAAAACAGCCGTTTAAAAAAAAAATGGCATTGATACATGTCTCCTGTGGCAGGACTCCCCAAACACTTTTTAGGACAATAACTTGCATATTAACCTTTAAAATGAACACCATAGACTTCTAAAGGGAGTTTGGTGGCTTTACATATTTATTAGTGCAATGCGCCCGCTGATGCGCCGGTTCATACGCTTAATTACCGTATTTTTCGCTCCATAAGACGCACCTGACCACCTATGTTTTAGAGGAGGAAAACAAGAAAAAAAATTCTGAACCAAATAGTGTAATAAAATATTTTCCAAGAGCCCATAAACACAGACTGTTCATTGCCATAAACGCAGAGTGACCATTGCCATAAAACGCAGAGTGACCATTGCCATAAAATGCAGAGTGACCATTGCCATAAAATGCAGAGTGACCATTGCCAAAAAACACAGACTGACCATTGCCAAAAAACACAGACTGACCATTGCCAAAAAACACAGACTGACCATTGCCAAAAAACGCAGCACTTGTGGCTGCAACTTTTTTTACTTGCCAGTGTCAGCCATGGGATCACCATCCGGATTTCTAAAGCTTAGCATGTAATGCCCCACCCCCACCTCCTGCCCATCATCACACAGCACCAAGCAACTGTGCCACACACCTGCGCTGAGCCTGGCCGCTTATGGGGTGCTCGTCCCCGCCCTCCCTCACCCGGCCAAGTCACGCCGCTATTCTTCACTACAGGCCTGCCTGGGGGTCTGTAGCTGGCTGGGGACAGTTTGTGTGCGGGAGCCGGGACTCGGCAGAGGGGAGGCTTCTTTCACGCGGAGATGCAGCCCCCGCAAAGTGCACTGGGCGGGGGGTGGTGCCAGCGGCGACGGGGGGCGGTGCCAGCGACGACGGTGCCTATCGTATATTCACACCATAAAATGCAGAGACATTTTCCTCCAAAGGCAGAGGGTCCACCACGCGATATAATCGCAAAATTTCATTTTTACCACACAAAGGAGGACCCGCTACCAGCAGCAAGAGAAAGAAATTACTTGTTCCAGGGACATAAATACCAACTTTTTGCTTACCTTTCTCAACTGACCATTACCAAACGCCGAGCAATGAAACACCAACTTCAGATACTACAAAATCACCACATAAATTACCAATGGGGTTTCCCTTTTTCTATCTGTTTTGCACACCAAGGCTCTAAATTGATCTGTAGATCAGAGGAAGAACTACAGCATACCCTTCAAAATCTACATTTGGTGGAACCTGGACCTGGTCCCAATTCGCCACGCAGAAGATCTGCGTCATCTTCATCACAAAAATCCTCAAAACTTTCTGAAAACAATGGAAATCATCCCCACTCTCACAAAAGAAGTCGCCTAGATTGCCCTCCAAAATACAGAGAAGACGCCATCCACTAAATATTATATGAAGACACTTTGAAACATTACTATATTGAACTAAGCACTGCCCATCTACTTTCCACCTTTTCACCTACAGTAACCCTTACTTTGAAACCCAGATGATGTCTCATTTGATTCCCTAAACTTATAGTACAATATTGAAACACCTTATCCAAATCCAAATACCAGTATGATAGAGCGCATACTTGTATATTTAGGTGTATATATACAATTATACGTTGTGGTATGAATGTGAATATATATGTAAGCATATGTATGAACGTGAATGTTTTGCATATATGTTTGTATGTCTGTATTTATGTTTTTATATACTTAGCTCCCCTTCCCCCCCACCCTTACCCCACCCCCTTTTTTTTACCAAAATTACCAGGACAAAGTGAAAGGTCTTATTTTATTTAATTCTATTTTTATTTTTTATTTATAAAAGTTATCACCCAAGTTTGGTAGCCGGTTTTCTCATAATATAAAGTTATTAATGAGATTTATTAAGAAATATATGTTCTGTTCTGGTCTAATTTAACCTAATTTCTATCTGATGGATGCCACAACTATTTTTATTTATTTTTTATATTTTTTTCATGTACCCCAGGATTAATAATCCAATACCAAGCAGGTTTTACTTGTATTCGTTTTACTTCTAATTAGTCTGCATATTTTTTTAACCCAAATTACCAAGACAAAGTGGAAGGTCTTATTTAATTTAATTCTATTTGTATTTATAAAAGATATCACCCAAGGTTGATAGCCGGTCTTCTCATAATACAAAGTTATTATTGAGATTCAGTAAGAAATTTACATTCCGTTCTGGTCTAATTTAACCTAATTTCTATCTGATGGTTACCATAACTTTTTAATATTTTTTCATGTACCCCAGGATTAATAATCTACTACCAAGCAGGATTTATGCCCCGTACACACCATCACTTTATGTGATGAAAAAAAACAAAGTTTTTAAAAACGTCACTTTAATTGACCGTGTGTGGGGGAAAACGTCGTTTTATGTCTTGTAAAAAACAACCAAAAAAAATTTAAGCATGCTTCAATTTTATGTGTCGTTTTTCAAAACGTCGTTTTTTACTTCACAGAAATTGACCGTGTGTAGCAAAAAACGTTGTTTAAAAAGACATTTTTTTTCACCCCCGCATGCCCAGAAGCGAGCTTCAATGGAAAAAGTGGTGAGAACGTAACCTCGCTTTGCTAGAACATTGTGAGAAAAACAATGGTGTGTAGGCAACTTCGTCTTTGAAAATTGAAGTTTCAAAAACGTTGTTTTTTACTTCACAGAAAATGTTGTTTTTTTTCATCACATAAAGTGATGGTGTGTATGCAGCATTACTTGTATTAGTTTTACTTCTAATTATTCTGCATTTTTTTTCTTTAATAATATTATTAGGGCCTTTTCTTCCTCAAACAGATGTTCAGTGTGCCCCAATTTGCCCTTCTCTTTTGCCCATCCATAATATGTGGGCAAACGACGCAGGCTGCACTCCCCCTGATCGTGGTCCATTCCCCCTCATCATGGGAAAACGTTACTCTTCAATATATGATATTTTGCATTTTATCTAACTGTATCCTTTTTATTTACAGTTCTCTCCGTTTCTTTATACTTCTGACAGTACTGGTCCCTCCTCTTTCTCTTTCCTCTTACGGGTTCACATGGGTCCATTCATCCAGTTGGACATTACCAGACACCGATGAGTGCTACCTTTTAGATCATATATCATGGCACCTTTAAACATTATGGGCCAGATTCACGTACATCGGCGCATATATAGACCGGCGTAACGCATCTCATTTCCGTTACGTCGGCTCAACTTAGAGACGCAAGTACCGTATCCACAGAGTATTTGCGCCCAAATTTGCGCCTGCGTAACGTAAATTACGAGGCGTAAGGCGGGGTTATTGAAAGTGGGAAGGAAGTAGGCGTGCTCCATTGAAATGAGCCGTGACCCCATGCAAATGAAGGGCCAGCCGGACTGCGCATGCGCGCATGATGCAGACAATGATCAGCGCCTCTCTGCGCATGCTCAGAACTCGGCCTGGTGCAATCAGTGAGATAGGAACTAGGCCCGGCATACTTAGTGAGATACGCCCAGTGCATAAATAGGCCCAGACATACGCCCTTCCATTGCAAAAGTACATCCAATTGTTTCCCTTCCTGAAGCAAGGTGCTTTTGTTCTGTTGTCTGTTGGTGTTTGTTGGTTTGTGTCGGAGTGTTATTGGAAAGTCTTATTGGAGTGTGTAATTGGAGATTGTATTTGCTGTCTGTTTTTGCTGTCTGTTTTTGGTGTCTGTTTTTGCTGTCTGTTTGTGCTGTCTGTTTTTGCTGTCTGTTTGTGCTGTCTGTTTTTGGTGTCTGTTTGTGCTGAGTGTTTGTTGCTGAGATGGCAACAAAGAAGAGGAAGTTGAACTTCCCTCTGCGGGAGAAGGAGATAATTACCAGGGCCATTACCCTATATGGGCGGTTTTTGCATGGCCCTGAGAGTCGGGACACCACCCCGGCCAGGAGAAAGCAGATTCTGCAGGAAATCACCGACAATGTCAATGCGTTGGGGGGGGGGACCCGGAGCCTCACTGGGATCCAAAAAAAGATAAATGACCTCTGGCGCGTGGTCCGTGGGAAGCTGGCCAAGATTACAGCACATGCCAGGGGCACTGGAGGGGGACCACCTTGCACTGTCAGGCTGACTGCTGAGGAGTGTGCGGTGGCCCAGTGCTTCCACAGGCAGCAAGTGGAGGGGCTGCCTGGCTTTGACTCCGAGGAGGCCGTGAGGACAGGTAATATATTTATACACTGTATAGTTTAGCTAGATCAGCTATTCCAAATTTGTCAGGCAGTAGATTGTGTTGTATTGCCCGTGTGCTGTATAGTTTGCACCTAAACGTACTTGGGGGCAGATTCATGTAGAGTTGGATGGGCGCAGCGTATGTGAGATACGCTACGCCGCCGTAACTTACTTTTGTTATGTTCGAATTCTGAAAGATTTTGCGCCGTAAGATACAGTGGCGTAGTCTATCTCTCGCAGCGTAATGGCGCGTAATTCAAATAAGCGAGTAGGGGGTGTGTTTCATGTAAATGGAGCGTGTCCCCACGCCGAACGAACTGCGCATGCGCCGTCCCTAAATTTCCCACCGTGCATTGCGCTAAATGACGTCGCAAGGACGTCATTTTTTTTTACTTCGACGTAAATTACGTCCATCCTGATTCACGGACGACTTCGCAAATGATTTTTTTTTTATTATTATACGCGGGAATGACGGCCATACTTAACATTGAGTATGCCACCAAAAAGCAGCTTTAACTATACGCCGAAAAAAGCCGGCTAGAGACGACGTAAAAAAATGCGACGGCCGCTCGTACGTTCGTGGATCGTCTGAAGTAGCTAATTTGCATATTTGACGCGGAAAACGACGGGAACGCCACCCAGCGAACGCTGAAGTATTGCATCTAAGATCCGAAGGCGTACGAAGACGTACGCCTGTCGGATCTAACCCAGATGCCGTCGTATCTTGTTTTGAGGATTCAAAACAAAGATACGACGTGGAAAATTTGAAAGTACGCCGGCGTATCAGTGGATACGCCGGCGTACTCTCTTTGTGGATCTGCCCCTGTGTGTTTACTGCACTTGTGCTGTTTAGTTTTCACCTAAACGTACTTGCCATTTACTGCACTTGTGCTGTTTAGTTTGCACCTAAACGTACTTAGTGTTACTGCACATGTGCTGTTTAGTTTGCACCTAAACGTACTTGGTGTTACTGCACTTGTGCTGTTTAATTTGCACCTAAACGTACTTGGTGTTTACTGCACTTGTGCTGTTTAGTTTGCACCTAAACGTACTTGGTGTTACTGAACTTGTGCTGTTTAGTTTACACCTAAACGTACTTGGGGGCAGATTCACAGAGCAAGTACGCCGTGTATCTACTGAAACGCCGGCATACTTTCAAATTTCCCGCGTCGTATGTTTAGTTTGAATCCTCAAACCAAGATACGACGGCATCTGGGTAAGATCCGACAGGCGCACGGCTTCGTACGCCTTCGGATCTTAGATGCAATACTTCGGCGCCCACTGGGTGGAGTTTGCATTGTTTTCCGCGTCGGGTATGCAAGTTAGCGATTTACGATGATCCACGAACGTACGTGCGGCCGTCGCATTTTCTAACATCGTCTGTAGTCGGGTTTTTCCGGCGTAAAATTAAAGCTGGTATTTTGCGGCGTATAGATAGACTTGCCATGTTATGAATGGCCTTAGTTCCCGCGTCGAAATTTGATTTTTTTTTTGCGTAAGTCGTCCGTGAATAGGGATGGACGTAACTCACGTCTAAGTTCAAAAAATGACGTTGTTGCGACGTCATTTCGCGCAAAGCACGGCGGGAAATTTTAAAACGGAGCATGCACAGTTCATTCGGCGCGGGGACGCGCTTCATTAAAATGAATCACGCCCCCTACCCGCCGATTTAAATTACGCGCCGAGAGATACACTACACCGCCGTAACTTACAGCGCAAATTCTTTGTGGGTTCAAAGAATTCAAAAGTAAGTTACAGCGGCATAGCGTATCTCTGATACGCTGTGCCTATCGCTGAGCACGCTGAGCACTACCAGTGACAGGGTGAGTGTGACCAGGGGCTGACTGGGACACATGTGTACAAGGCCTAGTGGGGGCACTACTTTCATCTGTGGAGGGGGGCACTAGCTTCATCTGTGGAGGGGGGCACTGCCTTCATCTGTTGGGGCCTTACCAAATCTGGTGGCAGGCAGCATGGCAGGTGACAATCCGCATCTGGTGGCAGGCAGCGTGGCAAGTGACATTCTGCATCTGGTGGCAGGCAGCGTGGCAAGTGACATTCCGCATCTGGTGGCAGGCAGTGTGGCAAGTGACATTGCGCATCTGGTGGCAGGCAGCGTGGCAAGTGACACGCTCAAAGCTCCCACTGATTCTGCATTATGGTGGGTTTAACTTTTTTATTTATTACTACAATGTAATAATAGAAATTATGCACTGACAAATTGCCAGCGAAAAATCGCTTACCCTCGCATGCCATCCCCAACCTCCTCCCAACCGGGCCTTGGCAAAATTTCCTTCCACACAGCCGGTCCCTGGTGCCAAAAAGGTTGGGGACCACTGCCCTAGTCCATTGCCTAATCACCAGAAGAACTCAAAACCCCACACAGTAAATATTAGAACCATTTTCTGCTTTGTAAATGCACTTGCAGTCTCATTCTTGTTGCCTTTTCCTTTGTTATTTCACATAATGTATAACTATAATGAAGAATAGGGACAAAATATTTTGAGCTACAGTAATAAAAAAATTAAAGTAATTACATATTCTATGTAACAATTTTTCTATTTTTTGTCCTCAAAATTTGAATAATCTATAATAAATATATTGTAAATGTTTTGCATTGTTCTAATTATAAAGAGCAAATTTATGTTGGATAGTTGATCTGCATAAAAGATAGTTGTTTACGGGTATAACATTTGTATATATTGCAAAATATGCTTGCTTAAAATATTTTGCATTTCTAGTTCTATTTTTGCTGAGATGCACCAGACATGAAAAAGGAGATGTGCACTTCTGTACTGTTAAATTAAAAAGCTCACAGGAGATTTATATATATTTATTTGAGCTGTTTGTCTACACTAGCAATGCAATTTCACAGAACACCTGAGTAACTATATGAAATGTGATTAATTTAAGGCATGTGGAAGAGCTCATTAGACATTACTAACACGCTCTGTTAATTTTCTTCACAGCGTGAAGCTGCTTTAATACTTTAATGTGTTTTGACAGAGCAAATATTTGAGGAGCAGTGAGGTAAAAGCTTGAAGTTTTAGGGCCAGATTCACATAGGTTAGCGGATCTTTAGATCCGCGTAACCTATGTGATTTAAGATCCGCCGCTGCAATTTTTTAAAGCAAATGCTAATTCACAAAGCACTTACCTCAAAACTTGCGGTGGCGTATCTTATCACACACCCCGCTACCGAGCTAACCCCTCACATATGGTGGAGAATGCGGGCAGTTAAAGTAAACCCAAAATGGAGGAGATGCTGAAACAGCTGGTTTTATCAAATGCAAATCAACAGCAATGAATGCAGATTTGGACCGGAGCATTGCAGCTCAACAGCGGAGCCTTGCAGCTCAACAACAGGCTCACAAAGAGAGCATGGCAGCTCAACAACAGGTTCACCAAGAGAGCATGGCAGGCTGGGAACAGAGACACCAGCAGCAAACAAAGCCCAGCAGAGAATTGTCTGGTGTTGGAGGAGTGCAAAGACTTTGAAATATTTGATTCGTTTACTGGTATCCTTGGAAACAGTCCACCCTTAACATCTCACTGGGAGCGGTGGGATACATATTGTGAGGATCTGACCAAGTACACAAAGCTAACTAGTTTGGAAACATGGGGAACAAAAGAGCTGGATTATCTTCGTCTTGATGACTTTTCAAGTCCCTATCCGGATGAAAAAGTTATCAGTAAAACCCCCACTCTTGCTCAGCTAAACAGTGAGGAGCTTTGTGAAGACCTATTTTAAAGAGTCCCCATACCTGTGCAAAAGGCTTTGAGTGGTGCTGAAATGAACATGGAGGAAATTGATCACGTGATCATAGTGGGTGGACCCACTTGTGTACCTAAATTTCGAGATGCAGCCAAGGAAAATACTTGTTTTTGTGGTGCTGTAGCCAAAAAACAGGAAAAGACAAATGAAGACTTTTTTCAGTGTGAAAGTAGTACAAAATTTTTTGAGAAGAAATACCGCTGTGATGGGGTGCCACAGTGTTCTGATGAACAAGGCTGTGAATGTAGGGAGTGTGGCAGTAACAAGTTCCAGTGTACTAATGGACAGTGTATTCCCTATGGTATGCACTGCGATGGAGACAGTGATTGTGGTGACCATTCAGATGAACAAAACTGTACAGTCACTAAACACGTCCGCTGTCAAAGTGGGGAATTTAAATGTCCATCTGGTGAATGCTTGCTAATGGAATGGAAATGATGGTGCAAAAGACTGTAAAGACGGAAGTGATGAAAAGGACTGTAAATTGGAGAAGATCACTTGTGAAAATGGGCAGTGGGCTTGTGCTAGTGAAGATCAATCTATTCCGACCTTCTGGCGGTGTGATAGTCGCACGGACTGCCATGATGGCAGTGATGAAGTTCACTGCAAACTGCAGATGTGCAAAAGTAACGAGTATCAGTGTAAAAATCTTAATTGTGTTCCAACTAATGCTGTTTGCGGTGGACAATCTGACTGTTTGGATGACTCAGATGACGGTTGTGCAACCTCAGTTCAAGATGAGCGTGACTCTGATGATTCAGAAGATAATGAACCTAGGGAGCGAACATCCAGCGATGTAGAAAATTGTAGCAATAATCGTAATTCTAGTGACTCTGAAAATGAAGATGCTCAAAATCACATTGCCAGTGATTCGGATGATGAGCCAATCAGACAAAAAGACACAAATGAAATTGAGGTTGGGGTAGACGAGGAAGGATTTATTTACCTTTCATTTGAAAACCCGGAGCCAGTTGACAATCCACAGTTCCTCTGGTCCAAGGACTACAAGGGAGCTCCAGACTCAGAGAGAACAGACATTTCTACCGATGGAAATAAGTCTTATTCTAACAAACCCTTCTGAGGAAGATGTAGGCACCTATGCTGTTGAAGTGCCAAATACAGATGGAGTATCTGCTAGTCACATGCTAACGAAGGAAGACTTTGGTGAAGAAGATAAAGGAACGTATACTGAAAAAGTAGTAGATGGAAAAGCATCAAACCAGCTCATGGTTAGCCTTACTGGGGAAGATTTTGATAAAGTTTATGATGAGTCCCAAAAGAAGGTCACAGAAGACTGCCACGTTATTATGATATGCAAAGTTAAAAATACCAAAACAGAGACCACGCTCAAGTGGTCTGTGGACAAGAAACCACTATCTAACGGACAATTTGATAATCAAACTGGGTCAGGGACACTTGTAATGAAAAAGTTTACAAATGAAGATAAAGGACTTTACAAAGCTGTGGTAAAAGATAGCAAGGGGAGACGACACAACTGAAATGGATCTTACCAAAGAAGGTATTGAAGATATAATGCAGGAAATTTGTAGAAAAAGTGCAATGTCTGCCTCCCCACTGAAAGGTAAAGGCACAGCTGACGGAATTAAGATTTACAGCGATGTGAAATATTTCATGGAGAGCATGAATCCTGTGTGGCACCACAAAAATAAGAAAGTGGAGTTTACTAGAGAGGTGGAAGAAGAAGAAGACAATGAAGATGACAAACATGATATCAGTGATACCTTTTCAGACCCAGGTTATGAAAATGATTCTGTTGAAGATTTGAAAGGAATAACTGCTGTGTCATCGAGGAAAAGAGAAAAGCGAAGGTATTTATGGGAATATAGCGAGCAATTAATGCCTTCTCAACATGAAGGGATGCTGAGACCGTCTGGCTTGGTCTGGGGTTAACCTACGCTGAAAAAACAGCGTGGGGTTCCCCCAAGATCCAGACCAAACCCTTATTCAAGCATGCAGTCTGGCCGGACAGGAATGGGGGTGGGGACGACCAAGCGCCCCCCCCTCCTGAGCCGTACCAGACCGCATGCCCTCAACATGGGGGAGTGTGTGCTTTGGGGCAGGGGGGCACTGCCCCCCATCCCAAAGCACTCTTGTTCCCATGTCGATAGGGACAAGGGCCTCTTCCCGATACCCCTTGCCGTTGGTTGTCGGGGTATGCGGTCGGGGGCTTATCGGAATCTGGGAGCCCCCTTCAATAAGGGGGCCCCCAGATGCCAGCCCCCCACCCTACATCGTACCCCTACCCATTCACCTGGGGGAAAAATGTAAAGTAAAAAAAAACACCACGGGGAGCTGCGGTGGCTCAACGCGATTGGCACTGCGCTGACAAGCCATTCACCTCTGCAGCTAAGCACACACTCCCCCATGTTGAGGGCATGCGGTCTGGTACGGCTCAGGAGGGGGGGGGCGCTCGCTCGTCCCCACCCCCATTCCTGTCCGGCCAGGCTGTGTGCTTGGATAAGGGTTTGGTCTGGATTTTGGGGAACCCCACGCCCTTTTTTTAGCGTAGGTTAACCCCTTATGATCCAGACCAAGCCGAAGGGCCTGATGTGCCACTGCATGGGAACCCACGCCCTTTTTAAAAAAAATTGGTGTGGAGTTCCCCTTCAGTGTCCCCGCTCGCCCCTGGTCCCAGAGCGAGAACCGGGAGTTGTGTGTGTAAACACACAGCTCCCGGTCCTGTCAGGGGGACAAATGCCTGATCGTCATAGCGAACTGTCATTTCCCCTAGTCAGTCCCACCCCCCCTTCAGTTAGAACACACACAGGGAACATAATTAACCCCTTCCTCGCCCCTAGTGTTAACCCCTTCCCTGCCAGTGTCATTTTTATAGTAATTAATGCATTTTTAGAGCACTCCTCGCTATAAAAATGCCAATGGTCCCAAAAATGTATTCGCCATAATGTCGCAGTACCGATAAAAATCGCGGATCACCGCCCTTACTAATAAAAAAAAAACATTTAAGAAAAATGCCATAAAAATAACCCCTATTTTGTAGACGCTATAACTTTTGCGCATTTTGCGATTTTTTTTTTAACAAAAAATATGTAGAAGAATACGTATCGGCCTAAACTGAGGCAAATTTTTTTTATAGATTTTTGGGGATATTTATTTATTATAGCAAAAAGTTAAAAACATTATTTTTTTTGTTTAAATTGTCACTCTATTTTTGTTTATAGCACAAAAAATAAAAAGGTGATTAAATACCACCAAAAGAAAGCTCTATTTGTTGGAAAAAAAGGACACAAATTTTGTTTGGGAGCAACGACGCACGACCGCGCTATCGTCGGTTAAAACTACGCAGTGCCGAATCGCAAAAAGTGGCCTGGTCATTGACCAGCAAGTGGTTAAAAAATAACAAAACAATTAAGTTATCCCAATTTTTGGTGATAATGTGAAAGATGATGTTACACCGAGTAAATAGATACCTAACTTGACGTGCTTTAATATTGCACACACTCATGGAATGGCGCCAAACTTCAGGACTTTAAAATCTCCATAGGCAACGCTTGTTTTCTTTTACAGGTTACCAGGTTAGAGTTACAGAGGAGGACTAGTGCTAAAAGTATTGCGCTCGCTCTAACGCACGCGTCAATACCTCACATGTGTGGTTTGAACGGAGTTTACATATGTGGGCGGGACTTACATGCATGTTCGCTTTTGAGTGCGAGCTACTAGGGACAGGGGCGTTTTAATTATTTTTTTTATTTTTTTTACGTAATAATTCAATAAGACCTCACATCTGTCCTTCAGGCTGGAAAGCATGCGATCGGGAAAAAAATAAACACAGATCTCATGCTTTCAGCCACGATTGCAGCTTTGTTCATGCTTCTGCCTCTGCATTTCTGGTGAACTGAGCATGCCCAGGGACTTAGAATTTTTGATGTTGCTTTTTGTGTCTTATAGAGCGTGTTTTTTGGCTTAGTAATTTAAGGAGATAGTTAACAGGTGTACCCACTTACAAGAGAACCCAATGTAGAGACTGAACTTTGTCCATGTGTTTTCAATTGCGTCATTAACACACAAGCCTATGTTCTAAGCGTGTTTATAGCATTTGTCAGCTGCCCTGAAAGAGGGCAGGTTGTGTGTGTGGGGGCTGGCAAGAATGTCTTTGCAAAAAGATATGTTTTTGATCAAGGTTTTATTTTTGTCAATGTATATATTTTTTTTTTACGCTGTTCACTTACTTTGATATATTTGTACTGCATTATTTTGCAAAATATTTATCAAGATGTTGTGACTAATACTTTAAACCTGTGTCTGTGGCTCTATTGTGTTATTTCCAAAGCATAAACCATATGCTATTTACTGTCTCAAATTAACCTGTTTATTTTTATTTTTTATATTTATTTATTTTTGTTTATTTATTTATTTTTATTTCCTTGTTTTGTTGACCAATAAAATTACTTTCAAATTTTTAAGTTAGTTTGTTGTTACTTTTTCATGCTACAGATTTTGACAGCTGCAGCTGAATTAGGGCTGATTGGTTACAACAATCAGTTGTGATTTTTGTCTGGAAGCTTTTTTCCTGGTGTGTATGCATGAAATGTTTGCTGCCATGTTTATTCACCAGGAAAGGAAAAATACAGCGCGGTAAGTATTGTTTCCTTTTTACTGCAGTGGGCCTCAGCCTCAGTCAAGTACCCCCGACAGGACATGTTTTGTGGATTTATCTTATCAATAATTGCTGTCCAGACTGTCTTTTAAAGCACATGTGCAAGATGAAGGAAAACCTGCAAACATGGCCTAATGGGGGGGGTGGGGGGGTTGTGTTGGCGGACAGGCTTGAAGTGCTGATTTACAGCACTGTGCTTAAATCTAGCGCAAGGCAATCCTATTCTAATTGTGAGTGTTTGAGGGAAGCCAAGTGAGTGTTAGAACCCCTGCTTGTGTTTTTTGGGTTGGCCTTTGTGTCCCTTTTCTTAAAATTGGCTTCACTTCCTGTCACACAGCTGAACAGGAAGTGAGGTTAAAACCCTACCAATGTCTTTTCTTGGGACACAAGTCAATCTAACTAGTGTCCCCATTAAGCAAATTGCTCTTCTGTGTACACCCCATATGATTAGTTAGTTTGGGGTTTAGTAAAGGCAAAGCCACGATGCAGTACAAGCGTAGTCGATGAAAATCAGAGGGGAAGCACTGATGGTTTTAACATCCAATCCTGTAGAAGCAAAGTTTTTTTTTTCCTTCCTTGCTTGTTCACTTGTAGTGCAAAGTGGATTTGCCTTTAGTTAATGGACCCCAAAGTCCAAGATCCCTAATAATTTGGGATGTACACAGCAAAATGCTAGAGTGCAATTTACATAATGGGAAACTATTTAGATTGATCTCTGTGTCTCCAAGAAAAGATATTAGTAAGGTTTTACCCTCACTTCCTGTTTGGCTATGTGACAGTAAGTGAATGAATTTGAAGTAGAAAGTGACAACATTTGGGAGGTGACTCTACCCTATCAGGGGTGCAGACATCCTCAAAAATGAGCAGATGATACTTATTTGCAAATTCAGAAAATTGTTTATTTAACATTGTGTGGTGTTTGTGGGGGTCCCTAACACACATTCATACATATTAGCAATGCTGTATCCTGGCCTATTGGCATGGTTATATTTTCTTAGTCCCCGCAATAAAATTATCAGAAATGTGTGCTTAAAGTAGAACTATAATCAACACTTTTTTCTTTCATTTTGGATGGATGGAGGGAGGGTTATAGGCCCTGTCAGTTTATTTTGTACCATCCCTGTCCAATTGGGGCGATTTGCCTTCACTTCCTGCCCCATAGCCAAACAGGAAGTGAGAGAAAAACTATGCAAATTAAGGGAATCCAGTGCCCCCCCTCCCCCCCAGAACTGGTGTGTGTGTGTGTGTCCCCTGAAAATTTCTGGGCGTGTCCTAAAAAAACAGGGTGTGGTCTTGACAGGAAGTATGGGTTATTTTTCTATTAGGAGGTGCAGAAGTTTAGTCAGGCCTAGGGCAGCACAAAACCTAAATATACTACTGTATATTAGGGCTTATTTAGACAGGATCCGATTTACAGCATGTTTTTAGATTGTGGGAGGAAACCCACGCAGGCACAGAGAGAACATGCAAACTCCAGGCAGATGGTGTCACGGGCGGGATTCGAACCAGCGACCCTTTTTGCTGCTCGGTGAAAGTACTATCCACTACACCACTGTGCTGAACGAACATGATCGCGGCTGAAAGGATGAGATCAGTGTTTTTTTCCCATCTCATGCTTTCCAGCCTAGAGGACGGATGTGGGGTCTTATTGACCCCGCCTCTCTCCATAAAGAGGACCGGTCACACACTAGTCCTATTACAAGGGATGTTTACATTCCTTGTAATAGGAATAAAAGTGATAAAAAAATGGGACAAAAAAGTGCAAAAATAAAAATATTACGTTAAAAAAAAAAATAACGAACTTAAAAAAATTAAAATGCCCCTGTCCCTAGTAGCTCACACTCAGAAGCGAACTTGCATGTAAGTCCCGCCCACATATGTAAACATCGTTCAAACCACACATGTGAGGTATTGACGCGTGCGTTAGAGCGAGAGAAATAATTTGAGCACTAGACCTCCTCTGTAACTCTGAACTGGTAACCTGTAAAAAAAATTCAAGCGTCGCCTATGGAGATTGTTAAGTCCTGAAGTTTGGCGCCATTCCATGAGTGTGCGCAATGTTAAAGCGTGACAAGTTAGGTATCTATTTACTCGGTGTAACATCATCTTTCACATTATCCCTAAAAATTGGGCTAACTTTACTGCTTTGTTATTTTTAAATTCATGAAACCGTTTTTTTTTGTGGCCAAAAACAAAAAGGCGTTTGAAAAATGATTACGCAAATACCGTTTGAAATAAAATAAAAAATATGACTGCCATTTTTTTCCCTAGGGTGTCTGCTAAAAAAAATATATATAATGTTTGGGGGTCCTGAGTAATTTCCCAGGAACTAAATATAATTTTACATGAAGGAGAGAAGTGCCATAATAGGCGCGGTATGGAAGTGATTAAAGTGAAACAATAAAAGTGAAATATTCCTTTAAATTTCATTCAGGGGGGGAGGGGGGGGGTATAACATGCCTGTGAAGTAGTGCATGCTTCCCGTGCTTAGAACTGTCCCCGTACAAGATGTCATTTCTGAAGTGAAAAAAAAAAAGTAATTTAAAAGTAATCATGGCTATAAAGAATAATCATTGCTCATTAAAAAAAAAATGCGTGGGGGTCCCCCCAAATTCAATTACCAGGCCCTTCAGGTCTGGTATGGATATTAAGGGGAACCCCGCCGTAAAAAAAAAAAATACCGTGGGTGTTCCCCCCAAATATCCATACCAGGCCCTTCAGGTCTGGTGTGGATTTTAAGGGGAACTCCACCCCAAATAAAAAAAATGACGTGGAGTTCCCCCAACAATCCACACCAGACCCTTATCTGAGCACGTTAACCTGGCTGGCTGCAGAAAAGGGGGGGGCAGAGTGCGCCCCCCCTCTCCTGAACCGTACCAGGCCACATGCCCTCAACATGGGGAGGATATCCCCATGTTGATGGGGACAAGGGCCTCATCCCCACAACCCTGGCCGGTGGTTGTGGGGGTCTGCGGGCGGGGGGCTTATCAGAATCTGGAAGACCCCTTTAACAAAGGGGACCCCAGATCCCGCCCCCCCTGTGTGAAATGGTAATGGGGTACATTGTACCTCTACCATTTCACCAAAAAAGTGTCAAAAATTTTAAAAATGACAGTAGCCGGTTTTTGACAATTCCTTTATTAATATCTTCTTTCCGCGCTTCTTCTTTTCTTCTTTAATTCGGGCTTCTTCCTCCATCTTCCTCTGCTTCTTTCTTGGGTCTTCTTGTCCGCATCTTGCCCGGCGTCTTCATCTATCTTCTTCTCCTATCGTCGGCCTTCTCGTCCCGCATCTTCTTCTTCTTCCGGACGCTGGGCTTCAAATTGAAGCCCCCCCCTCTGACGCCACGGGTAAACTCATAAGAAAGTCTGCATGTGGTATATGTGCGTCAGAGGGGGGCGGGGTCACAGAGCGTCACACAGCGGGAACTTCAAATGGAAGCTCGTCCGCATCTTGCGCGGCTTCTTCTTCCCCGGACGCTGCGCTTGGAAATTGAATTCCCCGCCATGTGACGCTCTGTGACCCTGCCCCCTCTGACGCACATGATTTTTTTATGAGTTTACCTGTAGCGTCAGAGGGGGGCGGGGTCCTAGGAGCGGCACACGGCGTGGAATTCATTTTCAAGCGCAGCGTCCGGGGAAGAAGAAGAAGAAGATGCGGGATGAGAAGGCAGATGGAAGGAGAAGAAGATGGAAGAAGACGCCGGGCAAGATGCAGACGAGAAGACCCAAGAAAGAAGTAGAGGAAGAAGAAGATGCGGGACGAGAAGGCCGACGGAAGGAGAAGAAGATGGAAGAAGACGCCGGGCAAGATGCGAACGAGAAGACCCAAGAAAGAAGCAGAGGAAGATGGAGGAAGAAACCCGAATAAATGAAGAAAAGAAAAAGAAGAAGAAGAAGAAGCGCGGAAAGAAGATATTAATAAAGGAATTGTCAAAAACCGGCTACTGTAATTTTTAAAATTTGACACTTTTTTTGGTGAAATGGTAGAGGTACAATGTACCCCATTACCATTTCCCACAGGGGGGGCCGGGATCTGGGGGTCCCCTTTGTTAAAGGGGTCTTCCAGATTTCGATAAGCCCCCCACCCGCAGACCCCCACAACCACCGGGCAAGGGTTGTGGGGATGAGGCCCTTGTCCCCATCAACATGGGGACATCCTCCCCATGTTGAGGGCATGTGGCTTGATACGGTTCAGGAGAGGGGGGGCGCACTCTGTCCCCCCTCTTTTCTGCGGCCGGCCAGGTTAACGTGCTCGGATAAGGGTCTGGTGTGGATTTTTGGGGGAACTCCACGCCATTTTTTTACGGCGGGGTTCCCCTTAATATCCATACCAGACCTGAAGGGCCTGGTAATTGAATTTGGGGGGACCCCCACACATTTTTTTTTTAATGAATCCTCTCAGAATTTCCGGGAGCCGACAATTCATTATAGCCGCGAGTGAATTTTAAATGTATTTTTTTCCTTCAGAATGTCATTTTGTGCAGAGACAGTTCTAAGTGCGGGAAACATGCGCTATTTCACATGCTGACCTTACACCCCCCCCCCCCCCAGGTACGAAATTTAAAGGAATATTTCACTTTTATTGTTTCACTTTAAGCATTATTAAATTCACTGCTCCTGAAAAAATGGCCGTTTTAAAAAATAAAAAAAGCATTGATACATGTCCCCTGGGGCAGGACTTAGGTCCCCAAACACTTTTTAGGACAGAACTTGCATATTAGACTTTAAAATGAACACTTTTGATTTCTCCCATAGACTTCTATATGGAGTTCGGCGGCGGCTTTACATATCAATTGCATTGCGCCCGCTGCTACGCCGGTTCATGCGCCTAATTAAGGATTCATCCGGAGTACTAATTAAGCCATGAACCGGCGCAGCGCATTGACATTAGTAAATCAGCCCCAAAGTATCTTTAGTATTTGCAAGGACACCACTTTACTGTGAAGTGTGAACCAAATATAAACAGATAGAAATGTTAGATGAGATACCAGATATAATGTGGGAATCTGGTGTCTGCGAACTGCCATTTTATTTTTTAACCAAATCAAAGCTTGAATGTCAGTGACCATACATCAATATAAAAATTAGTTTCATCCAAAGCACTGTGGGGATGATTTACTAAAACTGGAAGTGCAAAATCTGATGCAGCTCTGCATAGAAACCATTTTTCTTCCAGGGTGTTTTTTTATTATTTTTTTATTAATTTTTTATATTCAAATATATACACATAAAATCATCCCAATCCCCTACGCAACGTTTCCCCCATTACCTGGCCCCCATTATCCCTCTTTCCCTTCTCAATAATTGAAAAACATACAATCATACATGTATCCTCTACTTTCTTCTTCCTCCTCCGTGATTTTTTATTGTTTACCCCATTCCTCTCTTTTCCTCAATTCCCTCCTACACCTTCCTATATTTTCACCAATTTGGTATACTGTATGTCCTTGCGCTCTTAAACTCTAACCACTCTCTCCCGATTCCGATATGTTTTTCTATTTTATCCTCTCTACTATAATCTAGTTCTTCCATATTATAGATATAGTCTATTCTTTTGACCCTCTTGTTGGTATCAGCCATTTTTCACCATTTATAAGATGAGGTATGAGTGTGTTATTAGATTGCTTTATTGAAAGTTTTGTGTTATGAAATAAGTAAGACCATGGATCCCCAGGAATATTAATTCCCGTAATCTCCTGTATCTGTTGATTAATCTCCTTCCAAATCTTTTGTATATTTGAGCACTCCCACCATAGGTGTGCCATTGTTCCTCTCATCTTACAACCTCTCCAATAAAATGGTGATTTCTCTGGTTGATATTTATTTGCTTTTATCTGTGTTGTATACCATCTTGACAGACATTAGAAATGTATTTCTAAAGTGTTATCATCTACTGTTATACTATGTGTCAATCTCATTATTTTCCTCCTCTTGATAATTCAGAGGTACCCCAAGCTCACTCTCCCATCTTTTCATACATGGTAGAATTTTTGGTTCCGCCATTGTAGTAAGCAACTTATAAATCTGGGAGATACAATGCTTTGGTGCCTTCACCGAGTTTAACAATCATTCAATTGGGAGTAAGTTTTTCATTGTTTTATTGGCTGTGGTAAAGTCCATACAAATTGTCTGAAAATATCTCCCTTCATCTGTCAAAAACATTCCCCCTTTGTGCCTCAATTCTTGCATATTTCACCTCCTTTCAGTGTATCTTTTAATTGTATATTTGTATCATTGATCCAATCTCCAAATATTGTTTCCATTCCTGGAAAAAAGAAATTTGTTCCAGTGAGTGTTATTAATGGTTAATTGTATTCCCATTTAGCATGTCTATAAATAAAATCCTAAATACATTCAGTGTTAAAAAATGTGCGGTGCTTTTGTGGAACCCAAATAATTGTACTCAAGGGTGCTTTACCTAATGCATGTGAAATTTTTACCCATCTTTTTCTTGTGAGTTATGTGACCAATCTATAATTTGTGTCAACAGTCCTGCAAAATGAAAAATTTTCCTTCAAATATTTTATTGGTTTATAAATGAAATACAGTGTACAATTAAACATTGTACGTCGTGCAATGACGTTGTTTGCAATTTCATGGAACAAGTAGGGAAGGGCACTAACGACATACTCTATGTAATACAAACATAGTAACAACAACAACAACAGGTAGGTTGGATAATATCAATAGTAGTTTGGGGCTGACTCGGTCCCTTCCACTAGAGCGGCACCCCGAATGGGAACTTTAGTGCCACCGAAGCGGAGGGGGCCTCCCCCTGGTGTCCAACCTTTAATTATATTCTGCATGAAAACTAATGTAACAAGGTACAAAACAATTAACAATGCACGGGTCCAAAGTATTGCTCGGTCAAGAATAAAGTAGTCTACTCGGAGTATGAATCACTCACTCAGGTACCAGTTGCAGCAGTAATCCAGTCGGTCCATGGTCGCCAGTCAGTCCTGTTTTTCTCAGCCTGTCTCCCATTGGAGGCAGTTATCGTCTCGTAGCTGTAGTGCAGGGCTACTAGTTCCCTAGTCTGGGCTAGAGTCGGAGCGACATTAGATCTCCAGAGTCTTGTTATACTGTGCCTGGCTGCAAGTTGTATATGGGTAGTAACATGCCTAACCCGGTAGGGTAGATCTTTAATAGTTAGGTTTAGAATTGCAAGTGCAGGTGATGGAGGGGTAGGATTTTTTGTAACTTGTGATATGAACCTAAAGACATCAGTCCAATACTTTTGAATGGCAGGGCAGGTCCAGAAAATATGTTTCATATCTCCTAGGTCGGTCCCGCATCTCCAGCAAGAGCTGGAGACGCAGGGGCCAAAGGAGGCTATTCTTGACGAGGTCATGTACCACCGTAACAAAATCTTGTGTGAGTTCCCAAAGGCTCGAGCACTTGGTGGACTTGTAGATAGCCTTGAGAGCATGCTGCCATTGGGTGTCATCAAAGGTGAGAGCTAGATCAGCTTCCCAACATTGATGCAGGCGTGTTTTAATAAAAGCGCGTTTTTGGCGCAAGGTGGTATAGAAGTGGGATATACCCCTGATCCCTGACGCAGGATCAGTGAGATATTTCCACGTTTTTGGATGAATACTATACGGGGGGGATCGGTATATTGTCCAGACAGTGTTGTATGCGAAGGAATGTAAAGTGGTCAGTAGTGGATAGTTTAAATTTGGATTGCAAGACAGAGAAGGGCTTAAAGGAGTTCTCTAAGCTAAAACTTTTAACCCCCGCTGTGCCCGGGCTGTAAAACTATACAAAATAAACTTTCACTTACCTGCCTACGATCCCCCGTTGTTCCGATATCGCCGTCCCGTTCTCCGGTCTGTTCCACTTCCTGCGAGTCGGTGACTCACAGTGCACTCAGCCTATCAGCGGCCACGACGGGACATTGCTGCGGCCGCTGATAGGCTGAGCGCACTGTGAGTCACCGACCCGCAAGAAGTGGAACAGACCGGGACGGCGATATCGGAACAACGGGGGATCGTAGGCAGGTAAGTGAAAGTTTATTTTGTATAGTTTTACAGCCCAGGCACAGCGGGGGTTAAAAGTTTTAGCTTGGAGAACTCCTTTAATGCGGGCGTCCTGAAGTATATGTTGGAGCGAATGGATTCCTTTGAGTTTCCAGTTAGCTAGTGGTAAGTCCGGGGATAGGTAGTGGAGGACTTCCAGAGGTATATTATACTGTGGAGTATCTGGGCTGTAGTTCAGGATTTTGGTCATTTTCTTCCAGGCGAGAGCTGAAGCCCTCATAGTTGGGGATATGGTCGATGGGATGGCGGCTCCGAGGGGAGCACTTAATAGCCAGTTTTTTAAGTTGGGACACGAGAACGAGAGTGTATGTTTTTCTATTTGGCCCCAGGACATGTTTGGTTGACTCTAAAAACCAGGGGGGGAGTTGTGCTAGTATTGCTGCTAGATGGTAGTCCTCAAAGTCTATGGATCCCGAGCTTCCCGCCAATTTGTGTTTAATCAGTAGTAGATGGGAACATCTAGGGCGCTTACCCCTCCATAGATATCTATTTAACCGCGTTTGAAGGGCTCTGAAAAAGGACGCCAGTAGGGGAATTGGATGGGTCCTGAAAAAATATAATATTTGTGGGAGGCAAACCATTTTAAAGGCTGCCAGTCTGCATGACCAAGATAGTTCATGTGTTGCTAATTGGGAGGTGATCTTCTGGATGTCACTGAGGAGAGGGAGGAAATTACGGGAATAAAGGATTTTAAGTGATTTAGGTAGTTGAATGCCTAGGTAGGATATGTCTGTCTGCCCATGTAAATGAGTATTGTAATTGGAGTAGATTTCTCGTGGTAGTGTCTATATTAATGTCCAGTATGAAGGATTTAGTCGCATTCACCTTATAGTACGAGACTGTGCTGAACCAGGTAAGCAGTTTTTGCACTTCCGCCAGGGAAGAAGTCGGATCGGTAAGAATTAAAATGACATCGTCAGCGAATAAGCTGATTTTATGAGGAGTCGATCCTACTTGTACGCCCGAGATGTTTTGGTGGGAGCGAACATGCTCCGCTAGGGTTTCCATAACCATGTTGAAGATAAGAGGGGACAACGGACAGCCCTGGCGTGTGCCGTTGGTGATGGCGAAGGGGCACGAAAACATACCTTCAGAGAACACCTGGGCAAGGGGGTTGGAGTATAGTGCCATAATGACGGTCAATATGTGTCCTTGAAATCCAAATTTCCTGAGTAATGCTTTGAGGTATGCCCAGTGGACTCTGTCGAACGCCTTCTCTGCATCCAAAGACAGGAGCAGAGAAGGCGTTCCGCTGGTCTCGGCATGATGAATGAGGTCGATCATCCGTCTGGTGGCATCAGAAGTTTGTCTGCCCTTCGTGAAGCCAGTTTGGTCACTATGGATTAGGGTGGGCATGATATCTATCAGGCGTGTTGCAATCGTTTTGGCGTATATTTTGAGATCAAGGTTTAGAAGGGATATCGGGCGAAAGTTTTGGGGGAGATCCGACTCCTTGCCTGGTTTCAGTATTGTTATAACCAATGCTGTCAAATATTCATCTGGAAAGGAAGAAGAGGAGGCAGCGTGGTTAAAAACCTCAGTTAGGGATGGAGCTAATATGTCAGAGAATTGCTTATAATATTCTCCAGTCAGACCGTCGGGGCCGGGTGCTTTACCATTTGGGAGAGAATTTATGGCATTCCTAATTTCTAGGTCTGTGAATGGGACATTGAGTTTGTCAAGTTGGGAAGTTGTCAGTTTAGGCATATTAAGGTCGCAGAGGAATCGATCAATACCTTCCTGTGTGGGCTGCGGGGTATGGGGGTCCTGTTTCAGGTTGTACAGGTCCCCATTGTAGGCTCTAAAGGCATCAGCAATGTCTTGGGGGTTGGTTAGGGGTCATTGCGTGTGGGGGTGAAATAGTCTTGAGATTTTAGATTTTACCTGTCTGCCTTTAAGGCGGTGGGCCAATTGTTTCCCGGCTTTGTTGGATGTGGAATAGGTAGAGGCTTTCAGTTTCCTATGCAGGAATTCATAGGAGTGCAGTAACAGAGTCCTGAGTTCTTGTCTGAGGGACAACAATAGGATCGTCTGGGGGTGTTGAGGGCTGGTCTTATGTCTTGATTCTAGGTCAGCTATACGGGCCGTTAGGTCGTCTAGACGCTGCGTCCTCTTTTTTTTGTGGTAGGAACTTAGCTTGATCAGTACACCTCTCACAAACGCTTTGTGAGCGCTCCACACCACGGCAGGATCAGGTACAGAGCCCCTGTTCACAGTAAAATAATCAGTGATATGGTCAGAAATTTCTGAGGAGTAGGTAGCATGTTGAATAATGTAGTTGTTTGCCCGCCACAGATACGTGTTACGCTGCGGACAGGAGTCTTCGAAAGTAATGGATATTGGGGCATGATCCGACCATGTTGTGGTGTGGATTTCAGAGTTACAAATTTTTTGCAAAGTCCATTTGTCTGTTAAGAACAAGTCTATTCTGGAATACGCGTCATGTCTGGCTGAGAAAATCGTGAAGTCCCGTTCAGAGCCATGGTGGCATCTCCACACATCATATAGATCGTGAGTGGGGAGGAATTGTTTCAAGGGTGATTCACGCCTTTTCGCAACAGATGTGGAGTCCATAAAGATATCGGGGACCAAGTTAAAGTCCCCACATAGCACTAGATGACCTTTCCGGATCGTACTAACTTTGCGCAGAACCATGCGTAGGAATTGCATCTGGTGGGAGTTCGGAGCGTATAAATTGATGATGGTGTAGGGAGTCTGGTTGATGTTGGAGACAAGAATTAGAAAGCGACCATCCGGGTCTGCAATGAGATCAAGGAGTTTAAAGTCTATTGTGTCCCGTATGGCGATCATAACTCCCCTAGTCTTAGTAGAATAGGAAGCATGGAAGATGTGAGGGAACTTAGTATTCTTACAAAGGGAAGTGGCTGTAGACAGCAAATGAGTTTCCTGCACGCAGAGGATGTCACTGTGGAGAGCTGTAGCGGTCCTCCACAGTGAGTGACGTTTGGCAGGGTGATTCAAACCATTGGTATTTAGGGATAAAATAGTGAATGGCATCTTAAGGGAGTGTGGGCAAGGTGACAATGGAGAAGAACTTACAGTTAGGTGTTGTAGATCACAGTTGATAGGAGCCGATAGCGAGGCTGTGCGTTAGGTTGGTGGCAAGCCAGGGACCTGGTGGCAAGATGGGGTGTTAGGCTGCGAATAGAGCAATACGTTAGGTATCAAAAAAAAAAAAAACGGAACAACAATAATTGTAAGAGAGAACCATGAGGTATTCGTTAGTGGGATAGCGTAGTAGTGCTGTCTTTCCAACAGGGCAGATAGGGAGGAGAGGGGGTGACAAGCACCGTGTAATCCTCTAAGTGGGGAAAAAAAGTTAAGGGAGATGTCGAGTAAGAAGAACATACAATGCAGAGCTCAGGGGAACTTAAAAGACAACGTGGTGATTGGCCTTATGGAGTGCAGGTGTAAGCATCCGTCAGGTGCGGTTGTGATCCGTGGTCCTGCGGGGTGGAGCAGGTTGTCTGTCAAGAGGTGCGGGCTTGGGCAGTTCCAGGATGATACCCCAGGCGTGAAGGAGGCGCAGGCCTTTTTCCAGGTCGTTTATAACATGAGATTGGCCATTCCTCGTGATGAGGAGGGTGGCTGGGTAGCGCCACTTGTATGGCATTTTGTGGTTTTGTAGCCCCTTGGTAACAGGGCTCAATTGGTGTCGTTGCTGGAGGGTGTACTTGGAGAGATCAGGAAAAAATTGGACTCCCGTGAATGGTGCTGGGAGGGGTGTTTTTACTCTGGTCCCCTTAAAAGATTTTCCTTAGTGTGGAAGAAATGGATCCTCATCAGCACGTCTCTAGGGACTGACGCGGCCAGGTGGACGGTTTTGCGATCCTAAGGATCCTGTCAATGATGAGATCACATGGTGATGCGTCAGGGATGACAATGTGCATCAGCTCTCTGGCATAGCTGGCCAGGTCCGCAGGCAGAACAGTCTCAGGGACCCCACACAGTTTAATGTTATTTCTGCGAGACCTGTCCTCTAAATCGACCAGCTTAGCG
Organism: Rana temporaria; assembly: GCF_905171775.1. Lineage (NCBI taxonomy): Eukaryota > Metazoa > Chordata > Amphibia > Anura > Ranidae > Rana > Rana temporaria. The sequence goes on from NW_024404474.1 coordinate 40,273, forward strand.
CGCATCCACGCGTGGTCCTTCTTTATATCCTCAAAGCAGTCAATAACATCATTAACAGTGGAGGTACACTCAGTCAGGCCTGTTTCCACATTAGATACTCTGCCATAAAGAGATTGCATGTCCGAGGTGACTTTAGCAAATAGGGAGGAAAGATCCGACATGAGGGATGCTTGTAGAGAGAGTAACATGTCCTTTAAGGTTGTGTCCATAACAGGTTGGCCTGATGTGGGGGAAGGATGCCACGGATGAGTTTAGGGCCTGGTTAGCTAGAAGTGGATTGAAAGCCTGGGCCTCAGTTTGTGGGTGCAGCGGCCGCTGCAGCGGCGTATCTAGCCACATTTTAGCCTTTGCTGGGCTTCTAGGGAGGGTGTCAGTGCTTGGGGGGTAGGCAGAGTGCTCTGGGGTACCTGTGTCAGGCGATGGCTCTGGGAATTCGTCCGGGAGATCCGTGTAAGAGTCCTGCGGCGCGGGCGGGTCGGCGCCATCTTGGATCCCATCGTGTGTCCCCGCCGGCTTGTAAGCAAACTCGGTGAGTTTCTGGGGCTTGTGGTCCGTCAATCGCTTCCGGGATGAGCTCATCGTGTTCTCCGGTACGTCTGCTCTGCGGATGCCTGTGAAAGGAGCGAGGATAGCAGCCCTATTTGCTGGATTATGTCCCCTGTCTGCAGCGCTGTGAGCTCAGGCGTCCATCACTGTCTCCGGCCGGCCACGCCCCCCATAATGAAAAATTTTAACTCTGGAGCAGCTAGGCCTCCTTGGCTTTTTCTTTTGCTCAATACCGTATATTGCATTCTCAACTTTTTATTTTGACATATATACCACCTAAGTATCATTGATTTTAATGTCCTAAAATATAATTGTGGCAAACCAATAATCTTAGTAGTATCTACTGTAGGTAGTATCCCAATCTTCACAATGTTTATACAGCATGTCCTATCCAAGAGATTGGTATAGCTGATATATATATTCAGAGATGGTTCCAGTTTTAGTCCTGAATATTTTTTTTTTTTTTCCCCATCATATAATCAGGAACTCCCCTTGAAGGATCGGCTCATTTGTCTTAGTTACACTGATATTTAATATTTCTGATTACAAGGGGTTGATTTTTAAGTTTGATACCTCTCCATAATATTTGAAAACTTTCATTAAATGTCCTGTAGTATCTGGCTGTGAAGCCACCCACCCTGGACTCTTTCCTGTTTCTGCACAATTTATTGCTGTATTCATTATAGGTCTCTCTAAATCAAACTTTTTTTTTCTTCTGCCAAACTGGTTAAAATTGCATCTTTTAGATAGATTTGCATTTTTCTTTTTTTTTCTTTTTCAGTTTCTTGCTGTGTTTCTGGTTTTACAGAATATAATGCACTATAATGCATTTGAAATGCTTTAGTAATTTCCAATGTTGAATATAGTATTTATCTTGATTTTTCTATAAAATGTATTGATTTCTCTTGATTTCTCGTATTTTTGCTAAATGTTTCCCAGGTTTATTTTCCCACTGGTATTTTTCTTTAGCTACACTGACAAAAACCCTTTTTGACTCTTGTTCCATTAAGGCGTTTATCTCTTCTGCTTCTTTTTATGTAGCTGTTCTAACTCATATAGTTATTTTACCAATATTCTTATTTTATTTCCCTCTCTTTCTTTTTTTGTGCTCCAATAGCTATCAATATGCTCCTAATGTAGGCCTTATGAACCTCCCAAATTGTAACTCCCGAAACCTTTTGAGTTTAATTTAGGAGAAAGTATTGCTCTATTTCTTTCTTTATTCTTTCCTATATCTCCTGATCTTGTATAGGCTCCTCCTTTAATCCCCATGTGTATATCTTATTTTGTGTTTCTATTATACTCATCTCCATTATCACTGAGGCAGGATCTGATATTGTGGTTACTTCAATAGTTGTTTTAACTAACAAATCCAGTAGCCTGTGTTCTACCATTATATAATCAATTCTTGAATATGTCCCATGCACAGAGGAGTGAAATGTATAATCTTTTTCTCTTGAATGTTGGATTCTCCATGAATCTATTAGTTGACACTGATAATTGATCGTTTTCAGATAAACCATTGGGTTCTTATTCGGGTAGTAAATATTTGCCAGTGTACACTCCATATCATACATTTTTCCCCTTAGAAACAGAAACCGACCCTTCGGGGGTCTACCATTCTATCTTATCTTATGTGTTTCACCAACCCTATAGCAAGTTAGCAACCCATTTGGCCTGTCTCCTTGTTGAATGCCCATAGTACCATATCAGATAATATTTTGAATACAGTTTAACTTTTGTATTGTGTTAAATATGTGTCTCTTGTATAAATACCACACTGGCGGAATACTGGTGTATTTTCCTAAGGAGCTTATGTATTTTAACCGCAGTAATTAGTCCCCGTACATTATACGTTTAAAATTTAAGAGTGGCCATAATAAGAATATATTCGATTTCACCTTTTCCATAATTGACCATAAAGTGGAAGCTGAGGATGCAGATGAAGGAAAACGAGAAAGAGAAAAAAAGTAGGTAAGGGGTACCCCCTTCTTCCCCACCCAACCCTCCATTCCCCCTCAGTTTCTCCCCCTCCCTGGCTCCTGTTTCTTGTACCCTAGAGCTCTTTGGACTATTTCTGGCCTTCAAATTGAAAACTCCACCAACACACTCCATCTGGGCCCATCCCACAACATTGGGGTCAGGTCCAGGAGCGTGCCATACACCCAGTTACCCCGTCATTCCTTGGTACTATAGCCTATTGTCTTTCCCTATATTCAGCTTTTTGTTCTAATTGTTTTCTGCTAATTAACACTTCCCCCTCCCGACACCAAATATTTCTATTACCATATCATATTTCCTGTTAATGTCTTTTTTCATAATGTGATAATTGGGGTATCAAAAACTGCGCCCGACTGATAACCCACTACTGCGCCAAATGGAAAAAAGTTAAAGCGCCTAGCTGCTGTTTAAAATAAATAGTATGTGAAATAAAGAAATATATAATGTACATCAAGTGCCAATATAAAACCACAGCGCTGTGAGAATAAATAAATATTCAAATCTAAATATATATACAAGTGTACAATGTGATATCACAATTATAAGTGAATAAACTCATAAATTTGTAAACATGCAAATCAGTGAAAAAAGTTTGCGGTGTTACAAAAAAACGTGAAGTATTTAAGAGGACAGTTCATGTGACTTCAAAATAGTTGATCCACTCTTCCAGGGCTTCCACCACACCTCAGTGTTCAGTGCTCCAATCCCCCCTCACAGTGGACACTCACCACAATATTTTGCCTCCCACTCTCGTGTTTGGCTAACGAGCTTGTAGTAAGAGTATCTCCAAGGTGTCACCAATATAAATCCCAGTGTCAAATTCGAGGATATTCCAAAATGATAATGCAAAAAAGAAAAAAGTGCACAATAGTGTAAAAACGTAAGACCAGTTTATTAAAACACTCAAATGAACATTCAAAAGTTGCACTCACAAAACGAAATCACAAGAACAGCTTTGTGTGATAACAGATCACTGCACACTTCAAACTCCTTAACTGCAGATAACAGTGGTCACGGCGGACCCTCGATTAACTGGATGATCTCACCACAATCCTTGACACAGCACACCACTTCAAACGATAACTCCTTAACTCGATAGTTCAAACCAGCTAAGAGATGGCTGCAAACAGTCCTAGATGTAACTTGGAACTTTTTTTACACATGGATTAGGCCACGCCTAAGGGGCGTGGCCTAATGGTTTTATATTGGCACTTGATGTACATTATATATTTCTTTATTTCACAATGTCTTTTTTCATAGACCTAAATAACCCAAAATTGTATGTAGCGATGGCCCCACAGGGTTGCTACATGTTACAGCATCCACACATTTCACCCTGCTGCCAGACATCCATTAGACACAATTCTCAGTCAATGAACAGTCTCTTGCTTGTTTTTGTTGTTTTTATTGTTTTGGGTATTGGTAGGTCTGCTTAAGAAAAGTCTACTGCAAGGGACTGGGGTCAATACTGGGGGCTGAGATTCTTTCCCTGCCTCTGAATGAGTGTCTGTGGCATGGGAGTCTCCTGTCTTCCACTCCTCCTCATTAGAGCTCCCCTCGGGGGATGACCAGGCAAACAGTTTTTCCAAGGACCCATATTATTCCAGTATTCTGGGGGAACCCCATTCAATGACCCGGCCCTTTACTTACCTCATCCAGCTCACCGCTTCCGGACGTGTATAGCAAGGGACTTAGAGCAAGCTGGCTTTTCAGGGATATCATCTGGTTTCTGCACTCTGGCACATGCAGTCACCAGGCCCCTGGCCAGGCCACAGATTGTGGCAGCATTCTCTTCCTCACTTATGTCCAGGTTCTTAATGGAGGAGTTGCTAGGCTCAACTCTCTGCCTCTGGCTGGTGATCCCTGGCCTTCACTGGCCCTCCGAGTCTCCTGCGCCTGCGGCATACAAAGTCCTGAAAGCAGGTTGACAGTATATGACCTTGACTCCGGCTGAACAGGCCCCAATGATATACTCTGTAGTGTGTAAACCACCTTTTTCATTATATCACTTAGGTCTTCTCCTTGCTTTACGTCTGGTATTCCATGGATCCTTAGATTATTTATGCTGTTTTGGTTCTCCTGATTTTCCATGTTATATAACATTTTCCTTTGTTCCATTTGCAAACTTTTCATTTGTTGTTTAACCTCTGTTATTAATTGAGCATGTTTGTCCAGTCCCCCTACTGTATCCTTTACCGTGTTAATATTTGCCCCAAGTCACTGTGTAATGTCGCAATGTTGGTCTTGAAGGAATGTTCCAGTCTGGCCAATAGGGATGGGCCGAACACCCACCTGTTCACTTCGCAGCAGAAATCATGAACAGTGGAAATGTTCTAGCCTGAACAGCGAACCCCATTGAAATCTATGGGAGCTAAACAGGAAAAATCAAAAAGTGCCCATTTTGAAGGCTTATATGCAAGTAATTGGCCATGATAAAAGGGATATGGGGTCTGGGTACTGCCCTGGGGGATATGTATCAATAAAAATTCAAAAACAAAATAATTGTTTTTTCAGGAGCAGTGATTAAGGCCGGATTCACACTTGTGCGGTGCGAATTTCAGCTCTTTTATCTCTGTAGAGTGATAAGAGAACTGTTCAGCAGATCAGCTCCATTTTAGATGCAAATTTGTAGACCTGGGAGAGGGGAGGGGGAGGGGGGAAGTGTATTGAGCTGAAAGAGAGAAATCCTGAAGAGAAATGAACACATGTGCGAATCAGATGCGTGCCCATAGAAGATAATGGGCCTAAATTTGCACCTGAGCAGCACCGCAATGCCTAGAAAACGCACACGTTTTTTCGGCAATGCGCAGTGCGAATGCATCGCACATATGTAAACCAGCCTGACTGAAATCAATGTATTTTATAATGTTATGCGAATTGGATGCAGTTTAAGCCGCAACCAATTTGCATAGGTGTGAACTCGGCCTTAATAAAACTTAAAGTGCAACAATGAAAATGAAACATTCTTTAAATATCGTGCCTGGGCAGCAGCTATGATAAACCATGGTCAGTTTACAGGGGGGAGGGCATAGCCAGGCAGGAGCAGCTAGATTTTTTAGGTGATACAGGGGGTCAAATGACACAGAGAACTAGTATAAGACGTAACTCACACCTATGCAGTTTTAATCCATTTCTGCAGTGCTTCTTGTTGTGTATTTTGTGTTTTTCAAGGCACTAGTATAAGGTCTAGTTCACACCTATACAGTTTGCTTTTGATCCGTTTCTGCGGTGCTTTTTGTGGTGTGTTTTGCATTTTTGCACATGCATTTTTTGTGTTTTCCACTACTTGCATAAAAAACATAATACATGCATTTCTGCAGCGTGTCCATTGAAGTATATTGAACCAAAAATGCACTGTGTTGCGTTTAAAAAAGGTTACTGACCCTTTCCAAAAATGCAGCTGCTGAAAAACATGTAAATGTGAACGTGTCCCATAGGAAACCGTGTTGAATGGCCTGTAGTGCATTTCTGTAAAACGCAAAATTCACAAAAATATGCCCGGTGTGAACCAGTCCTAACAGCAGCTACCTAAGAAATGTATATAGCATTTTTTTCAGTGCTAACGCAGGTGATATTTTCTATGTTTGAAGCTCCATTCAGCATTCTGGCCATGAAAACTCCATTTAGCTCCCTCTTAACCACTTACGGACCGCCCACCGTTGTAATACGTCGTCTTTTTTGAAGAGGGAGATCGTTGTTATGGCAGCAGATAGCTGCTATAACCCGGGTATCCTGTTCTTCAGTGGGCGGTCCGTTTTCAGATAAAAGTGGTGTCTGTGGTCGATTCTCCGCAAGAACACCCTTATCGTTGCTGGGAGAGGTGCTCCGGTAGTCTTCGCTGCTTACCGGACCCGCTGGTAGTGGCGGAGACAATCACGTCCTTTCCAATGGATGCCTGGCTGCCAAGTGATGGGAAGATGGCACCTGCTCTGCTCCATAGCATTGACTGGCGAAAGCAACGTCAAACGTCACTTCTGCCCAATGCTCTTAAATGATTTTTTTCAAATTAAATTTTTTTTATTGCATTTTAATGTAAATATGAGATCTGAGGTCCTTTTGACCCCACTTCTTATAATTAAGAGGTCCTGTCATGCTTTTTTTTCTATTACAAGGGATGTTTACATTCCTTGTAATAGGAATAAACGTGACCCAAAAGGACAGTGTAAAAAAATATATATATATATATATCGTATTTTTCGCACCATAAGACGCACTCCCCCCCCCCCCCAATTGGGGAAAAAATGTCCCTGCGTCTTATAGTGCAAATTCTGACCAGGCACTGCCCCCCCCCCCCCCCCCTGTCGCCGCCATGTCAGAATCCCTCTCTCCTTCTCTGTGAAGGAGAGAGAACAGGATGTGAGGCGCATCCTAGCAGGGGCATACCAAGAGAGAGCTGGGTTTTTTTTTCAGCCGAACCCCCCCCTTTTCGGCACCGTGGTCTAGTCCTGTCTGACTTCCTGCTCCTTCCCCCGCAGCTGCTGCTGTAAAATATGTCCCCAGTCCTCATTTCTAGCTGCTTCCTGGGTACATCTGAGGCTGAGAGCCAGCCAGCCAGCCAGAGGGGATTATAATGGCAGTGTCCTCCACTGCCTGAGGTGAGCTGTTGATAAGGGGGTGGGAGGTGTGAGCTGGCATGATACCCATTGCTCATCACCTGATCGAATGTGATAGAAGAGGCTTAAGGGGTGTTTGTGTCTGCCCTGCCACCCTGAGCTGATCTGGGAAGGGGGGGAGGTTGCTGTGTCCACCACCAGATATAGTGTAGCTGAGCTTATTTGATAGGTGGGGTGGTATTGCTGTGTGTCCACCACCCACCTATAGTAGTAGTATACTATACAATATTTTAGTACACCATTTGGTTCAGAATATTTTTTTTCTTGTTTTCCTCCTCTAAAACCTACTGGGAAACCCTGCCCGATCTCCTCCCAAATACCATCTTAAACCAAAGACTACATTACATAGCTATTTTTATGTATATGTGTGGAATGGAGAGAGGAGGCAATCATCCGATAACAAGAAAAAAACAAGAAGAAACATTGACAAAAAAAGAAGAAAATATTCCTCCTCTCCCCATTTCTGACATCCCACCATTTATTTGCCCCTTACCCACCTCCCCTTTACCCCCCCTCTCCTTTCTGCTATTCCTCTTCCCTGGTGTTCCCAAGATTCCCATTCCCTACCATTTTCACCTCCTCTCATCATTGTCCAAATCAACGGGCTCCTCCACACGTCCAGATCTTTTTTACATACTTCATGACTATATTCTCCCTTGTAATTTCCACACTCAGCTTCTCCCACAGCTAACCCAGATTATGCCCCCCCCCCCAGACTCTCCTAGGATCTATATTGCAAATATTCCCTTACTTTCCCTAATATCTAATCCCTATTTGTGCCTTTTCATGCAATATCTACTATAATACTTCCCTTTAAAGTGCTAATCTCATACCAATCCTGTGTATACTATATCCATCAAATCTGTGCACACTGTGGTCTCTCAGCTGGCCATATATATATAAACCATCCCCCATTCTTGGGCTACCCATTAGTCTATATAATAAATCCGGTCCTCCCAGTTGAGGGCAGAATATGGAGATTCGTTAAAGTAAGAATAGGAGCTGAGATAGGGATATCTATTCCTCCTCCCTTATCTTTAAATAAGAATTTCTGAAAACTCTGGGATTATTAATTTAATAATTATATTTTATATTATCTTTTCCCTATTCACCCAGTCCCCACTTCCTTAATGGTCATCCTGTTCTCCAAACAGCCATAGTCCCTCTCCATCTCTGTATAAAATGACTGACCTGGCCATCATACCGCCAGTTATTTTATATCTTATATTCTATGGCTCCTTTAGGCCACTTATGTAAGTCAACCACTAATAAGCTATACCCCCCCTCCAGTTCCCCGGGGGGGGGGTGTCTACATACAGATTCATCAGCACCTCTTCCAGCCCCGTCCCCAAAAAAAAGGGGGGAAACCCCGACATAAAATGACACAATTCAGTGTTCAATATTTAATTCAATAATAATTCACTTCCTTAATGGCCATCCTGTTCTCCAAACAGCCATAGTCCCTCTCCATCTCTGTATAAAATGACTGACCCGGCCGTCATACCGCCAGTTCTTTTATATCTTATATTCTATGGCTCCTTTAGGACACTTATGTAGGTCAACCACTAATAAGCTATACCCCCCTCCAGTTCAGTTTACCCCCACCCTGTGTCCTCCCCGCTTAGGGATGTCCTTCTTATGACACCTAGTAAAGTGCCCTTCCCTTAATCTATACCCTTCTTAAAAAACAAACAAGAAAAAGAAGGAAATAAATATCGAACATTTTCTGTGAAACATACCACATCAACCCTACAACAGTGAAAACAGACCTAAAAAAAGGGGGGGGGAACAGTGCCTATTTAGTGCACCTTGTCAGCAGGGGCCTGGAAGTCAAGTCAAGGAAGTCAAGGAAGGGGGACCCAAAAAGGAGAAAAAATCCCACAGGAGAGGGGGGCAGGTAGACCTCTCTTAAATCACATCTCCCGACTCATATCTCCTCTCATCTGAAAAAGTGAGTCGTCTGCTCCTAAAAGGGCTTGTGTTGCTCTTGTAGGCCCTGGGTTAGGTTGCAGCCAGTTTGGCATCACCAAAACGTCCACCCACAGAAAGACAAACAGTTCTGGGAGGTCGGTGGGGTGCCTCACAGTAAATTATAATAATAATAATAATACTAATTAATATTAATACTTTCTTTATGGTTAATGAAATAGGGTAACCCCATTGGTATGAACCCCCATACTTTTAATTCTATCCAGCAGTGGGCGCAGCATTGCTCTTCGTTGTAGGATAGCTTGGGACGGGTCTGGTAAGATTTTCACTGAGAATCCCTCATGAGTAATTTCTCCTGCTTCCCATGCCTTACGGCTTATTAACTCTTTATGAACGTAACAGTGAGAAAAAAATATATTTAAAGTGTCCCGTCCCGCTGACCTCGCACGCAGAAGCATACATGAGTAGCGCCCGCGAATGAAAACAGTTTTCAAACCGGACTTGTGAGGTGTTAATGCGATAATTAGAGCAAGAGCAATAATTCTAGCCCTAGACCTCCTCTGTAACTCAAAACTGGTAACCTGTAGAATTTTTATATGACGTTTATAGAGATTTTTAAGGGTAAAAGTTTGTCGCCATTGTGAGCAGGTGCAATTATGAAGCGTGACATGTTGGGTATCAATTTACTCAGCGTGACATTATTGTTCACAACATAAAGAAAAATTGGGCTAATTTAACTGTTGTCTTATTTTTTAATTCAGAAAAGTGTATTTTTTTCAAAAAAGTGTGCTTGTAAGACCGCTGCGCTTATATGGTGTGACAGAAAGTATTGTAACGACTGCTATTTTATTCTCTAGGGTGTTAGAAAAAAAAAAATATTATATATATATATATATATATATATATATATATATATATATATATATATATATATATATAATGTTTGGGGATAATAAGTAATATTCTAGCAACAAAAAGGATTTAAAGCAGTAATCTCCCTGGAAAATAATTTATAATTCATTCCCCCACTTTAAACTAAATGGTTTTAGTTTCTCTCCTATATTTCTCACATTTTGGTCTAAAAGCAAAACGCTTTGTGTGGCGGAAAACTAACACTGCACATCACCCTGAAATCACCACCTTATGAAACATGGTGGTGGCAGCATCATGTTGTGGGGATGCTTTTCTTTAGCAGGGAAGCTGGTCAGAGTTGATGGGAAGATGGTTGGAGCCAAATACAGGGCAGTCTTAGAAGAAAACCTGTTATGCAGCGTACACACGATCAGATTTTCCGTTGGAAAAATCTTGGATGGTTTTTCCAACGGAATTCCGCTCAAGCTTGACTTGCATACACACGGTCGCACAAAATTTCTCTGAACTTTCGTCCGTCAAGAACACAGTGACATACAACACTACGATGAGCCGAGAAAATGGAGTTCAATGCTTCTGAGCACGTGTCTAATTGTTTCCGAGTATGCGTCTGAATTTTGCGTGTCTCCGATAGGAATTTTTTCCTTGAAAACCAGCTCTCAATCTTTTGTTGGCGGAAATTCCAACAGCAAAAGTCTGATGGAGCATACACACGGTCGAAAATTCCATTCAAAAGCTCACATGAGACTTTTGCTGTCGGAAATTACGATTGTGTGTAAGGGGCATTAGAGTCTGCAAATGACTTTCACCTTCCAGCAGGACAATAACCCTAAACATAGAGCCAAAGCTACAATGGAATGGTTTAAATTAAATCATATTCATGTGTTAAAATGGCTTAGTCAAAGTCCAGACCTAAATCCAATTGAGAATCTGTGGCTTAAAGGATAGCTCCACTTTTGTTGGTAAAAAAAAAAAAGCAAATAAAGAAAAAATAATATAGCACATATAATTGCGACACTAATCATATTGTAATTGAATGTTATTAAAAATGACCTTTCTTTTTTAATCTGCAACCACTGTAATTTTCTGAGAATGCATTGCACTATGGCTACATGGAGTTTAGAGTGTGTACTGACCACTCCCCAGAAACATAATTTCCTGCTTGTGTGATTGGCTCTCCAATTTTCCCAGAAGTCTGCCTAAGATACTAGTCAGATTTCAGCCATCCCCTGCAACAAATATGTAATTTTTGGAGAAATACTTTCAAATAGGAGCAAGTCTAAAGGGATGCAGGCCCATCAGATTTCATTATTAGTGCCCTGCATATGCACACCTGACAGTTAATTATGAAACCACTCCCATTAGACCCACTTAGTCCAGAGGCACAGAAGACCACACATGCATTACTTCAAAATAACAAAAGGTAGGAATACACAGCAAAAGTTGTTATAATCCTTGCAATGTACATAGATCACCCTAAAGGAGAATGTTTTTTTTTCAACAAAAGTGGAGTTAGGCTTTAAAAATTGCTGTTCACAGATGCTCCTCATCCAATCTGACAGAGTTTGAGCTATTTTGCAAAAAATAATGGGAAAAAATGTCAGTCTCTAGATGTGTAAAGCTGGTAGAGACCAGATGCGGACTGACCATTCGGGCACTCGGCACTGCCCGAGGGCCCCATGCCACTAGGGGGCCCCATCAGTGTTGCCAGCCTCAGTAAAACCAGGGACAGCATGTAAAAATCTGTGTTTTTTTTTATCTGTCCCTGAACTGTCCCTTACCGACATCCTTTTGGTCTAAAAATCCCAAGATTATAGCTGCCCTGCCTCTCCAGTACCTTCTCAGTGTGTGTATGTATACTGTGTGTGTGTGTACTGTGTGTCTGTATGTGCATTCTGTGTGTATGTATACTGTGTGTGTATATTGTGTATATACTGTACTGTGTATGTATACTGTATGTGTGTGCATACAGTACTGTGTGGCCCCATAATCTCCTATTGCCTGGGGGCCCCATAATCTCCTATTGCCCGGGGGGCCCTAATATCCTATTGTCCGAGGGCCCCATGAGTTGCCAGTCCACCCTGGTAGAGACATACCCAAAAAAGACTTACAGCTGTAATTGCAGGTCCTACAAAGGTCCCAGGTTCTACAAAGTATTGACTCTGGGAGGCCACTTTTCCAATAATCAAGGAAGTTCCCACAATTTTCTGGGCTCCCATAATCTTAAGGACTCCTGGACACACCCAAAAGATATAGATTCTCTATGTTTTTTGCTCTCAGGTGCTCAAAGAGGATGCGCCAGATGGTAAAGCATTGACTGGGCATGGAGATGACAGCAGTGACTGGGCGTGGTGGTGGTGGCTCTTCATTTGTTATTCCTGGAGTTTCATGACAGAAAACTGGCTGCATGGCAGGCCAGCAGCTCAATTGTATACTGGGCAAGCTCTGGCCAGTGGTCCAGCCTTGCATTCAGAGGTCCAGGGGGTCCTTGTTTCAAAAGCTGAAATAAGAAATAAAGGAACACCAACCATAGGATGGACTATGGGTGTCCTGAGGTATTGCGGTGCCACGTCCTAGCATAAGTAGAGATATTTAATTTTGAAGGAATAATGGACTTTATAGGCACCAATGGTCAACATAGGATATAAAAAAGTTTTTTATTGATACAAGCCCAGAGAACTGGGTAATTGAATCAACAATTACAATATAGAAAAACAATATAAAAAAAACATATAATTGGCTATATTAAAAACATTAGTAAGCATAGAATATCTCTAAAATGCTAATAACCCATAGGGGTTGTACAAAAACCACAGATAGTCCACAAGGGACAACAACAACAGTTGGTGAACAGACGTAGGCTTCAATTTGTGTATTTTTATACATAGGCTCTACATGTTTCGCATGTTACTGCTTCTTCAGGAGCTTAAAAAGAATACTTTCTGGAAGGAAAAACATAGACTATTATTGGTTTCAGATTTAAATTAACATTGTATATTTTGTGAATCGAAATAGATAGTGTTTCTTGTGCATGAAAGCACCATAAAAAATGACTCAGGTTGCCACAGACCACCAAACCACCGGTGCAAAAAGGGGATCAGGGTGAGGGAAGTGTAGGGACATGCCACATACCCATATAGTTAGTCAAAGGTGTTGAGAAGTGGCACCGTCCTCGCCAAAATAGAAAAAATGGCGAGTAATGACGGGTATGCCTAGATAGTGCGGCAGGGAAGAGAAAAGAGTATATATATATATATATATATCTCAATTGTCGGTGATAATAGAGTCAGGGAAAGGTAATAGCGAAGCTCCACACATCACCAGTAAGGAAGTGAAAGTGAACCATTTTGTGTATATAAAGAGGCGAGATTATATAATGATATAAAAAATATAATAAACCTACCATCAGCAATGATAGGTAAGGAATAAATATATATATGTGAGAATTCCAAAGGTAATTCTGGATCACTGTGGTAACAAGTTCCAGATAACGAAATGGATAAAGGTGTAAATTTTCGGACAAATTTGGACTGAAGTGTAAGTCTGGTAAGATAAGAAATAAAGAGTGCTGATAAGAAAATGGGGCTTTTGCAACGCATAAGTGCATATAGCAACCCTAATCAAAAAATCCATGTATACATACCCAGAGTATAGGGTACAGCCAGTGTAGGGCTGGTACAAAGTTTAGGAAGGAGTGCAGGGTCATATATACATACTGCACATTTGTGAGTAGGATAAGAATATACCCATAAGGGTTAGGACAAAATCCCAAAAATTGTAAGAACCAGACCAGACCGTTAGAACAGAGCTGTAGTGGTATGAGATGGTATCTGTATGAAAAACGAGATGGATAAACAAAAAAGAGACAGTCTAAATGAGGGCTGTTATAACATAACCAATAATGCCAGTCACCGCTGCCAAAAGAGAAGAAAGAGTCCTGTAAAGGAGTGCTTACCATGTCCGGGTACACCTGTTGTCTCACACGCCACTGTGTATGGGAGCAAACGTGTAGCTTCCTGGGGATCCTGCTCCATTATAAACGTGCATGTCTCCGATCACGTGAGCGGATGGGACTTCCGCATCACGTGTTCCGACCAGAGATCACGAGAACCAATCACCTGTCAGCAAAAGCTCCATGGGCGTCAGATGACGCCTGCCGGAGCCAACGCAAGTGACAGGGCCGGTCTTCGTGGAAGGGGAGGAGTGCAAGAACACGCTCCGCCAATGGGAACAGGCGGGGCGTGTCGGACCGGCACTGCACGTATTCGATGGCAAAGCCATCAACACAGGTACAGGTCAGGCCCAAAATCTCTCATCCATTCCCTAACAATCCGCAGCATAAGACACGCTGCGGTTATCTGGCCGTACACAACCCCCCCATAAAACCCAAAAAGATGCGCCAGTCCTAGCAATCATGGCAAACTGAGTCATAGGTAAGAAAGACTTTTAGTATTAATTCCTAAAAGAGGAAAACAATAGACAAGGCTATATCATACATAGTAACACGCCACAAACCAATGCATGGTAAGAGTGGCCATGAATTATTTCTGCCAAATAAAACAGGACATGTATTAGGTAATGCAAGCATCTTCAATATTTTTATATACAATTATGTCTAAGCATTTGAGTTTACCTAAAGGAAGATGGAAAGTCATAAAAAAAACAGAAAAGCACCGGTGGTTTGGTGGTCTGTGGCAACCTGAGTCATTTTTTATGGTGCTTTCATGCACAAGAAACACTATCTATTTCGATTCACAAAATATACAATGTTAATTTAAATCTGAAACCAATAATAGTCTATGTTTTTCCTTCCAGAAAGTATTCTTTTTAAGCTCCTGAAGAAGCAGTAACATGCGAAACATGTAGAGCCTATGTATAAAAATACACAAATTGAAGCCTACGTCTGTTCACCAACTGTTGTTGTTGTCCCTTGTGGACTATCTGTGGTTTTTGTACAACCCCTATGGGTTATTAGCATTTTAGAGATATTCTATGCTTACTAATGTTTTTAATATAGCCAATTATATGTTTTTTTTTATATTGTTTTTCTATATTGTAATTGTTGATTCAATTACCCAGTTCTCTGGGCTTGTATCAATAAAAAACTTTTTTATATCCTATGTTGACCATTGGTGCCTATAAAGTCCATTATTCCTTCAAAATTAAATATCTCTTGTTTCAAAAGCTGTCTGTATTTGCCCTCAAAAAATCTGAAATTGTATTATTCCCGAGGCCACCTAATTTCATCTTGTAATTCTGTTATACTTACATTCCCTGTACTTCCTTGCCATTCCATCTTTCTTCTCCTAATCCTTTGTAAAGTTCATGTCGGATGGGGTCAGAGCTTACTTCATTGAAGATGTCACCAACCCTCCCACCCTCATATGACAGTGTTTTAGTCTGTTTTAGTCTGCTCAGGCCCAAGCGCTGAATCATATGAGGAGGTCTCTAAGCTTGAAAGTGCAAGCAATTTTGCAGCAGCTCCATTCAACCAGATCTGCCAAGATGTAAAACCTCCAACTGTAGGTTTTATTTTTGCTGCATAAACTTGTGAAGGAAGTAGAGAGTATAAGGTTCAGGTACACGGTACAGAATGCAAAATAGTATTCAGAGTTCCAATCTTCTCCGCTCAGTCCTGAGTGGGTATTGCTCACTCGGATAGACCCCTCTCCAGTGGCGGTGCGTCCATAGAGGGCGCAGGAGCGCCGCCCCCTCTCTCTCCTGCACCGCCACTGAAAAACAATACATAGATTTATGCATTGCATGAATCTATGTATTGTCGTCGCTGCCGCCCATTATTTAGATGGCCGGCCCCCTGGCGAGCGCCTGCCATCTGAATAATGGCAGCTAGTTGGCTGTGGAAGTGTCTATCAGAGCCAGCGGCTCTGGAAGGCTTTCCAATTACAGCCTGAGGGGTGTGCGTTCCTTGGTTAACACTGACACGCATCTCAGCCAATCAGGTTCACCGGATCTGGTTACAGGTAACCTGATTGGCTGAAGCGACATCGAGGGCGGGACTACATCAAGGGATCGTGGAGGAGGATCCGAGGATGGCTGACCGAGACAGGTAAGTGCCAGGCGGGCAGGGGGAAATCTGGCAGCATTTTAGGGGCGTAGTGGTGACAATGGCATGGCACAGTGGCTGCATTTGGCATGGCACAGTGACGACAATTGATGGGCACAGTGACGGCAATGGCATGGCACAGTGGCTGCGTTTGGCATGGCACAGTGGCGACAATTTATGGGCACAGTGGCTGCGTTTGATGGGCACAGTGGCGGGAATTGATGGGCACAGTGGCGGGCACAGTGGCGGCAATTGATGGGCACAGTGAGGCTCCGCCCCCCCCACAAGAATTTTGAGCACCAGCCGCCACTGCCCATCAGGGCTCTACAGACACCCCCCCCTAAAAAAAGACTGAGGGAAGAAAAAAAAAAAACCTCCAAGCCTGGAGGTCTGGTACCTGAGTCCAAAAAAACTGTGAGGGGTTAGAAAAGAAAGAAAGAAAGAAAGAAAGAAAGAAAGAAAGAAAGAAAGAAAGAAAGAAAGAAAGAAAGAAAGAAAGAAAGAAAGAAAGAAAGAAAGAAAGAAAGAAAGAAAGAAAGAAAGAAAGAAAGAAAGAAAGAAAGAAAAGAAAACAAAGTGCAATAAAAGGAATGGCATAAATCTCCAGATAAAACATTTGTATATCACACTTCAAATATATTACACTACCACCCATCACTAACTGTCTAACCCCACCCCATTCTCCGATGGTCTTGTCAGTAGAGCTGACACCTGGAAGAAAACACAAACATGCATAGAAAAATATATATACTCAAATAATATTTACATAGAAGTGAAGCTGCATTTCTGAAGACCAAGGAAATGAAACTTCCCTTTCCAAAAATCACTTATCAACTCTGAGGCCCCGTACACACGACAGAGTTTCTTGGCAGAATTCACAGAGAAACTCGGTCAAAACCCGGATTCTGCCGAGAAACTCTGTCGTCTGTACACTTTTGGCTCGATGGAGCCGCCGAGGAACTCGTCGAGAAAATAGAGAACATGTTCTCTATTTTCTCGTTGTTCTATGGGAGAAGGCGGCCCGCCGAGCTCCTCGGCGGCTTCATCCCAGAACTCGACGAGGAACTCGACGTGTTTGGCACGTCGAGTTCCTCGGCCGTGTGTACGGGGCCTCAAAGAAACTCTCTTTTCTGTAAACCACTGCCACCTAGTGTCAGAGGAGCAAAAGTCCTTTAAGCAGGGTCTGGAGCAAGAAGAAAATAAAACAATCTTGAACCCGGCATTCTCAGCACCCTATTCTATCTGACTAACCCCAAAAGTTCAGTAGAAAAAACTTTAGTGATGAAAAACGTTCTCTTTCCTGTTCTTTTTTTTTCAAAGCAATCAAAATCAAAATTCAATCAAAATTTTGAATATAGAAACAAGGTCACGCTGATCCGGAATACTCTCCAGTAGAACCTGGGATCCGGCAGGATCAGGGAGTTTCCCTCTTTATCCACGGTTATGATAAAGTATACCACATTGTCCTTCCCTGGTCTAGCTCCAATTAAGCTAGTATCCTTTAAACCACTCTGCCATTATGAATGAGTGGTCCAAGTTCCTGAACGGCTTGGGTACTTTTAGATAGTCCCAGATGGCTTCCCCGTACCATTGTTCTCGGCTGGCCTCGATTTCCAACATTATTCCTTTGGGCATGTAGGGGAATTCAAGACTGTATTCAGTAGCTACCCTCTTAATTAGTACTCGCTGCAGGCGGGCGAGTTGAGGTAGTGTCCGAGAACTTCCCGTCCCGGGTAGGACATAGGCATTTGGAGACTTTTGAACCAGAGACTGAGCAATTGTGGATAGGATCCCTTCATCTAGCAAAGACTCCTTAGCTGTATCCGGGGTTTCCACCGGAAGTGTGGTGTCCCCAGAGTCCATGGTAGGCTACGTATCAGGGTGACACTTTTTATTACTCCATCTCAGTTCCTGAGACATGGTCTCAAATAGATCGTCATCCCTGATGTCGGACGAAGAGTTCAAGTCCGAGGAATCCCACTCCTCAGCAGGTAAACAGATGCGGGTAGTTTCAATAACTTTCTCCCCTTACCGGTTCCTGAAGTGGACTTCCTGGAGACATCACAGCTCACAAGGTCCGGTTCTGGCAGGTGCTGAGGTAGGCCTTCGATCGTGGCTGCGGGAGGCTTTAACATAGCCCACCTTTCGTTTTACAGGTGGGATGAAAGCACAAGTGCTGGCGGTAGTGTCCGTTGCAGTGTCCACTGAGGGCTCTGTAGTAACAGCAGCATCTGCTCTGGATTAGCTTGTAGCAGCAGATACAGTGCGAGTAGGCTGGACCGCTGGGGCGAAGACGGCCTCCTCTGGAGTTAAGGTACCTGTCATCCAGTTCATCCGATAGGCGTGGGGTGGCATGGTGGGCTGTTCCACCTCAAATTGGTAGTCCCCACAGGACATGTATCATCCGAATGGGCGCAACTGCACCATCAGTTCCTCACATGCCCAGGGCCTCCACATCCGGCTTGTATAAAGAGTGAAACGTCCCCGGGGCTTTAAGTGGATTCCCGTATGGGTAAGTGGGGCTCCGGAAGGTGTAGCACCCACGACATTGGGCAAGGATGGCATCCTGGGCCCCGACATGGCTGGTGCCCAAGAAAAATAAATCTTGTTGCGCGATCTCCTCTCTCGATCTGGCAACTTCTGGTCTTGGTGCCAAACACACACACACGTGTTTCACGCTGTTATGTACTGGAACGTACCTTGTAGCCAGAGCCTAGTGTGCAGGAGGAGGCCTCTCTTACAGCCCCGGCTCTGGAGCTGCTGGAGTTGGGACAGCAAGCTCGGGAGCGCGGCGAGGTAGGAGTGCCTGGTGATGATAGCAGCCCGGCACCGTTGGTGGTCCTTCGGGACGGTGGTTGTAGGAGACAGTGTCTCTGGAGCTGGCACAGGCACTGGATAGCAGGAGCTGGTGAAGCAAACCGGGTAAGCAGATAATCAGGTGGGTTAAGCAAGCATAGTCAGATTCAGGCACAGGGTCTGGTAACGATGGGCAGGAGAGCAGAGCGGAGTCAGAGCAAGCCAGGGGTCGGAGTGGAGAGGGTCGGATGGTCAGACGGAGCCGGGTCGGTTTGAGGTAACAGGTTACAACAGGTCACAGGTTTCACTGATACAATGCTGCAGATCAGACAGCAAAGTGTCACTGCAGCTGCTTGCTTTTTAAAGGCTGAGTGGCGCCAATCGCGCATTAACGAGCACGCGCGCGTTCCCGCCGTTGTGCACGTGCGCGTGTAGTCGGTGCATGCGCGCATACGAGCGCGCACATTTGGCGCACAGATGCATGTGGGACGCGCCTGCGCACATGAATAGGTGATTGGTGCTGATTCTGACCATCAGTAAGTGTGCGCATGCGTGCACGCCGGAGCCTATTGGCAGGTCCCTGACACACGCAGTTGGTAGGAACTCCTCCCCTTTTTGCTCTCCTGGCATGTAGCTCGCGGGTTTTTCTCTTTTCTGGCTTCGCCCACGGCCCAGGCGTATAGCAAAGCAATCTGTACCCTTAACCCCTTTCTCTTTTAAAGCACAGTCCAACACTTCCTTGATTGCAGACTTCCAATAAAATGAAACACATTGATCCAGTTGTCAGAGGCAACTGCAAATAATCCCGGATGAGCCCCCACGTGTAGCACTACCCCCGAGGGAGCTGCTGGTTTAGATTTTGGGTTTTGCACGTTACCTCTAAGTTTGTTGTCTAGGGAAAGAAGTCTGTAGAAATTGGAATGTCCACACAAGATATAAAACCTTCAACTGTAGGTTTTATTTTTGCTGCATAAACTTGTGAAGGAAGTAGAGAGTATAGAGAGAGGGGGGAAGGTTCAGGTACGCAGTACAGAATGCACAATAGTATTCAGAGTTCCAATCTTCTCCACTCAGTCCTGAGTGGGTATTGCTCATCCGGATAGACCCCTCTCACATGGCCTAGCAGCCGGAATGATGCATGGACAGTATGGAAACAGTCTCTACCACAGACCGTCAGAGAACACGGAATGAATATTCAGGAATCCTCTGCCACAGGATTTAAAGTCCTTAAACTCTTGCCTAATGCCGTGTACATACGGTCGTTTTTTGTCTTGTAAAAAAACGTAATTTTTTCTCATGAAAAAAACAACGTTTTTCAAACTTCATTTTAAAAAACGACGTTGCCTACACACATAAAACAACTTTTTTCCCACACACGGTCATTTTAAATGACGTTTTTAAAAATGTCGTTTTTTTTCATCACAAAAAACGACCGTGTGTACGCGGCATTACAGCCAAAGAGCTTTTAAGCCAATCTGGCGGACTGTAAGGTATTGTAGGTTAACGGTGCATCCTTCAAGAAGTTACCAGGCCTCTCCCAAAGTACCAGCCTTTTGCTTGGTCCTTTCCGGGATAGGTCCTTCCCTGGCTTCCTTCATTGAGTGGCTTCCTCCCGCAGGACAGACAGCACAGGATCATCTCCAACGCATAGGCCCCAGCCAAGATAACTGGGCCTACTTTACAGGAACACAGCTTCAGACCACGTGGTCCAGAGACTGGGATCACGCACACCCACCTCGCACCAGGAGGGCCATGAGGCGAAGGACCCCGAAAAACGGCATCTGCCCCTTGAGTATCCCCTCCCAGCATGCACAGCGGGGTCACCACTCCCACTGTACCGCTGCTGAGGAGGAACACCCAATACACCATGATACACCTGCGTTTCAACATGGGAATGAAGTGGCAACGTCACCCACAGGCAACAATGGAAAAATACTACCAGGCAGTACCACAGCCAGAACAGAGGCAAATTTGTACACAATTCAACAGGTTTGGGCCCAACTATTGGCCCAGACATCCTCTAAATTTGAAATAGCACCCCTATCTTTGGGAGCAGGGTGCTACACTTGTGATAGTAGATCTAAACATCTTAGTGTCAATCTCCACCATCCATCACCTTGTGCAGCAATGCCTCCACCAGAAGACAGAAACCCTGCTTACTAGCTCCTGTAGAACCCTTATTATAGAGCAGGGATAAGCAATTAGCGGACCTCCAGATGTTGCCAAACTACAAGTCCCATGAGGCATAGCGAGACTCTGACAGCATCAAGCATGACACCCAGAGGCAGAGGCATGATGGGACTTGTAGTTTGGCAACAGCTGGAGGTCCGCTAATTGCTTATCCCTGTTATAGAGGGTCACTCTGTGCCTATGGCTTACAACCCAGCCCGGGCCTTTCTCCACATCACAAGTCTCATCCACACTTGTAGTGTCACTTGATAGAATGGATGTGAAGTTTCACCAGGAAGACAGAAAACTCTACACGGTGTAAAATCCTTCATACGTTTATTAAAATAATAAATGTTGCAGGGGCATGGGTGGCGTGCTGCGTCACCACCTTATATACAATACGAAACAACTAAGCCTCATTCTGAGCCTTGGCTCCGATCTCATTAACAAATATCAGAACCCGTTGTGATCTTTAAAAATATTGAAGTGCAGGCCTGTATGCTTGCTAATAGCCACTACAAATAATACAAATTCTCCTATATATCCTCATCTTAAAAAAATGGGCAACCCTAAATATATTCTACACCATGGCCCAGATTCTCAAAGGAGATACGACGGCGTATCTCCAGATATGCCGTCGTATCTCTGAGTCTGAGCCGTCGTATCTATGTGCCTGATTCTTAGAATCAGTTACGCATAGATTTGTATTAGATCCGACCAGCGTAAGTCTCTTACGCCGTCGGATCTTAACTGCATATTTACGCTGGCCGCTAGGGGCGTGTACGCTGATTTACACCTAGAAAAATGTAAATCAGCTAGATACGCAAATTCACGAACGTGCGCCCTGCCGACGCAGCACGGATACGCCGTTTACGTTAGGCTTTTCCCGGCGTAAAGTTACACCTGCTATATGGAGGCGTACATGCGGCGTACCAATGTTAAGTATGGACGTTGTTCCCGCGTCGAATTTTGAAAATTTTACGTCGTTTGCGCAAGTCGTTCGCGAATAGGGCTGGGCGTCATTTACGTTCACGTCGAAAGCATTGGCTTTTTGCGGGTTAATTTGGAGCATGCGCACTGGGATACTTTCATGGATGGCGCATGCGCCGTTCGTAAAAAAAGCGTAATTTACGTGGGGTCACATAAAATTAACATAACACACGCCCACATCTACCACATTTGAATTAGGCAGGCTTACGCCGGCCTGTTTACGCTACGCCGCCGCAACTTTCGTTTGAGAATACGGCACTTGCCTGTAAAAGTTGCGGAGGCGTAATGTAAATAGGATACGTTACACCCGCACAAAGATACGCCATTCTACGTGAATCCGGGCCCTAGTCTCTACAAATCCACAGAGCAACCCAGATGGTTTATCTACAACAGGAAATGAGGGAATTACTCCCAAAGTGTCACTTGTACACATTTCACCAGTGAGTGAAGAGTGACATCTAGTGGATGGATAAAAAATTGCCACGACTAGATAGGTCACCAACAAGTGATACAAATTCTCTCCCAATTTAAATACCTAAACCCAGGCAATCCAAGGCTCAGATCTGAGTTCACAATCAAATCAGTCTGATCTTTGTACTTTCTTGCATCTAGGAATTATTAATAAATGCATTAACATCAATATAAACGTTAAGACCATAAGGGACATACGATTTCAACCTATATACCAAGGCCATCTCCTGTTTGAAAATCTCCATCACTAGAGAGCTCCCTCTCCAGTGAGGTCTATATTTATCAATTCCCCAAAAAAGGGTATTTGGGAAATCTCTATTATGCATCACATCATATTGCCTAGACACAGAATGGTTTTTAAAACCCTTCCTGGGTTGTTCTGTGGAGTTGTAGAAACTAAGGGCCAGATTCACCAAAGAGATACGACGGCGTTTCTCCTGATACGCCGTCGTATCTCTGTTTCTATCTATGCGACTGATTCATAGAATTAGTTTCGTATAGATAGCCAGAAGATCCGACAGGTGTAATTGTTTTACACTGTCGGATCTTAGGATGCAGTACCGCGGCCGCCGCTGGGGGGAGTTTGCATCGTAAACCAGCGTCGGGTATGCAAATTAGGAGTTACGGCGATCCACGGAGATTTTTCCCGTCGTTATGGCGTCGCAAGTGTTAGATTTCCGTCGCAAAGATAGGGCACCTTTAACATGGTGTAAAAGTACTCCACCATGTTAAAGTATGCCTGTCTTTCCCGCGTCGCTTTTGAATTTTTTTTAAATCTTTTATTTTTCCCGGTGTAAATCTTTTTTCACGTCGCGATTCACAAAATGTTGGCGCGTCGTAATTTCGCGCAAAGCACGTCGGGAAATTTGACGGGAGCATGAGCAGTACGTCCGGCGCGGGAGCGCGCCTAATTTAAATGGTACCCGCCCCATTTGAATTGGACCGTCTTGCGCCGGACCAGTTTACGATACACCGCCGCAAATTTCCAGGTAAGTGCTTTGTGGATCGGGCACTAAATCGGAAAAATTGCGGCGGTGTAATGTAAACCGGTTACGTTACGCTGCGCCCGCTCTACGTGAATCTGGCCCTAGGTGTAAAATATATTTAGAGTTGCCCATTTTTAGGCTGAGGATATATAGGAGAGCTTTTATTAACTGTAGTGGCTGTTAGAATGCGTACAGGCCCACACTTCAATATTTGTGAAGATCACAACGGGGTCTGGTATTTGTTGATGAGATCAGAGTATAGCCAGCGGAGGTTCAGAAGGAGGCTTGGTTATTCTGTAATATATATAAGGTGGTGATGCAGCGAGCTGCCCGTGCCCCTAGACGACGTCATTTTTGACTAAACACATAGGGAAGAGCAACGCGCTGATTTTACCATCTCCCTCGTGTACCAGAAGGGCAGGCTTGTTTGGTTGAGTGTCGGCTGATACACTAATCTCAAGGCTTATTACTTCAAATGCTGTTGTAAATGCAACGTGTTATTTTAATAAACATATGAAGGATTTTACACTGTGTGGAGATTTCTGTCTTTTTGGTGAAACTTTACATCCATTCTACCAAGTGACACTACAAGTGCCTTGCGATGTGGAGAAATGCCCGGCTGGGTTATAAGCCATAGGTACAGAGTGATATAACCCCTATAGACCCCTATGATAAGGGGTCTATAGGAGCTGGTAAGCAGGTTTTCCAACTTTTGGTGGAGGCATTGCTGAGACAAGGTGGTGGATGGTGGAGATTGAGACTAATGCCCTGTACACACAATTGGTTCGTCTGATGAAAACGGACCGATGGACCGTTTTCATCGGACAAACTGATCGTGTGTGGGCCCCATCAGTTTTTTTCCTATCGGTGAAAAAAAATAGAACCTGTTTTAAATTGTTTTTATGGTTAAAAAAACGATAGAAAAAAACGATCGTCCGTGGGGAAATCCATTGGTCAAAAATCCACGCATGCTTAGAATCAAGTCGACGCATGCTCAGAAGCATTGAACTTCATTTTTCTCAGCACGTCGTTCTGTTTTACGTCACCGCGTTGGACACGATCGGATCTTTAATCCATCGGTTCGTTTTTATCAGACAAACCGATCGTGTGTACAGGGCATAAGAAGTTTAGATCAACTATCACAAGCATCTGTGGATTCACTAATGGACAATTTTTTTTTTTTTATTATTACATTTCTTGTGAATCATGCAACTTTCTTTCCTGAAACCCGTGGTCGATGGCCTGCCTTAGTAATTTTGCAACATTAAGGAAAAGTAATAGAGTCTCTTTAAAGCTAGGATAATTGTACTGAAGTCTACAGATGAAATGACTAATCTGCACTATCCTTGACAGATCTGTTGTCTCTAAGGCCTGAATCACACTAGTGCGTTGCTTTTTTGAGCTGCGTTGTAGTTGCAAATTTCTCTAGAGGGTGTTCTGCAGATCAACTGCGGTTTAGCTGCAGATCAGGTGCGAATTTGGAGACCTGGGAGAAGTTCCGGGTGAGAGGAGAGTGGGGGAGAATTGTATTGAGCTGAATGAGAGAAATTCCTGCAGAGAACTGAACACATGTGCGAATTAGATGCGTACCCATAGAAGATAATGGGACTGAATTCGCACCTGAGCCGCACCGCAAGACATAAAAACCGCATGCGGTTTGGAGGCAATACGCAGTGCGGATGCATCGCACATATGTGAACCAGCCTCATTGAAAACAATGTATTTTGAAATGTCCTGCGAATTAGATGCGGTTTAAACCGCACTCAATTCGCATAGGTGTGAACCTGGCCTAAATGCGGTTTACATTTTGCAATAAAAAAAGATAAAGATACAACAGTAGTCTGCACTAAAAGTCTATATAAAGATTATATTTGAAAATAAGGCACCTATAGACATGAGATGACAATCAAAACTGATTCAGACAATGCAATTAGTACATGCCATGAATAACAGATAATATTCAAGGATGTATACTATTGTTCATAACAGATCACAAGAAAGAAATGACAAAGTCATTAAATCAGGTCATGGGCGTCCGCTGAAATTTTTTCAGGGGGGGCGCTTCGGCAGCGGTGACACACAGTCACATTTAACCCTTTCTTCAACCGCTAGCGGAGGTTAAAAGTGCCCCCCCACGTTAAAATGTAAAAACGCCCCACTGTGCACCCTGCATCTTTCAATTTCTCTTTGTCACTACTGTGTACCCCCTCTCCACAACTGCACCTCTGGACACCTTTACATTACACAGCACCCCACAGCTCTGGACCCCTTTAAATTACACAGCACCCTGCACCTCTGGACCCCTTTACATTACACAGCACCCTGCATCACTGGATCCCTTTTACATTACACAGCACCCTGCATCACTGGATCCCTTTACATTACACAGCACCCTGCATCATCAGACCCCTTTACATTACACAGCACCCTGCATCACTGGATCCCTTTACATTACACAGCACCCTGCACCTCTGGGCCCCTTTACATTACACTGCACCCTGCATCACTGGACCCCTTTACATTACACAGCACCCTGCACCACTGGACCCCTTTACATTACACAGCACCCTGCACCTCTGGACCCCTTTACATTACACAGCACCCCACAGCTAGGGACCCCTTTACATTACACAGCACCCTGCATCACTGGAACCCTTTACATTACACAGAACACTGCATCACTAGATCCCTTTACATTACACAGCACCCTGCATCATTGGACCCCTTTACATTACACAGCACCCTGCATCACTGGATCCCTTTACATTACACAGCACCCTGCACCTCTGGACCCCTTCACATTACACATCACCCTGCACCTCTGGGCCCCTTTACATTACATAGCACTGCACCTCTGGATCCCTTTACATTACACAGCACCCTGCATCACTGGACCCCTTTACATTACACAGCACCCCACAGCTCTGGACCCCTTTACATTACACAGCACCCTGCATCACTGGACCCCTTTACATTACCCTGCACCTCTGGACCCCTTTACATTACACAGCACCCTGCATCACTAGACCCCTTTACATTACACAGCACCCCACAGCTCGGGACCCCTTTACATTACACAGCACCCCACAGCTCGGGACCCCTTTACATTACACAGCACCCTGCATCACTGGAACCCTTTACATTACACGGAACCCTGCATCACTGGACCCCTTTACATTACACAGCACACTGCATCACTGGACCCCTTTACATTACACAGCACACTGCATCACTGGACCCCTTTACATTGCACAGCACCCTGCATCACTGGAACCCTTTACATTACACAGAACTCTTTACATTACACGGCACCCTGCATCACTGGACCCCTTTACATTACACAGCACACTGCATCACTGGACCCCTTTATATTACACAGCACACTGCATCACTGGACCCCTTTTACATTACACAGCACCCTGCACCTCTGGACCCCTTTACATTACACAGCACCCTGCACCTCTGGACCCCTTTACATTACACAGCACCCCACAGCTCTGGACCCCTTTACATTGCACAGCACCCTGCATCACTGGACCCCTTTACATTACACAGCACCCTGCATCACTGAAACCCTTTACATTACACAGCACCCTCCACCTCTGAAACCCTTTACATTACACAGCACCCTCCACCTCTGAAACCCTTTACATTACACAGCACCCTCCACCTCTGGAACCCTTTACATTACATGGAACCCTTTACATTACACCACCCTGCACCTCTGGAACCCTTTACATTACACGGGAACCCTTTACATTACATGGAACCCTTTACATTACACAGCACACTGCATCACTGGACCCCTTTACATTACACAGCACCCTGCATCACTGGACCCCTTTACATTACACAGCACCATGCCCTGTGCAGGGCATTAATACATGAGTTTCCATGACCAGTGCAGGACATTTCCCCCCCCCCCCCCCATGCTGCATAGTAAAACAAAAAATCACAGAAAGTCATCACAGTTAATAATGCCATACGGAATGCAGTCTGAAGATTATGAACTGTGAATGAGATTTTTTTTTTTTAATATGCAGCATGGTGGGGGTAAATGTCCTGCACTGGTCATGGTAACTCATCATGTATTAATGTCCTGCACAGTGCATGACATTAAAGCGGGGGTTCACCCTATTAAAAAAACAAAACATTTTTTTTTTATTCTAGCATAAAATTCGGCATCGTAGCGCGAGCTACAGTATGCCGGTGTTACATTTTTTTATCCCCGTACTCACTGTTTAATCCTACTTAGACGATTCCGACTGCCCACGGGGAATGGGCGTTCCAATCCAGACGGAAAGTGATTGACGGCCGGCTCTGGCGCGCCACGCTTCTCCGGAAATAGCCGAAATAGCCTTTGCTCTTCACGGCGCCTGCGCATAGCCTGTGCGCAGGCGCCGTGAAGAGCCGAGACCTACTCCGGCTGTCTTTGGGGAGCGTGACGTGCCAGAGTCGGCCGTCAATCCCCCTCCCTCTTGCTAGGAACGCCCATTCCCTGCGGCAGACGGAATCGTCTAGGTACGATTAAACAGTCAGTACGGGGATAAAAAATGTAAGACCGGCATACTGTAGCTCGCGCTACGATGCCGAATTTTATGCTGAAATGTTGTTCAGCAGGGTGAACCACCGCTTTAATACATGTGTTATTACAATGACCAGTGCAACTGTGCAGGACATTTAGGACATTTTGTGATGAAAATAGATGTTGTTGGTGCTTGCTTGGTTTGTTCCTCGTCGGCGGCACTGGCTCCTCCTCTCTACACTCCTCTCATCAGTGCCATCCCAGTCAGCCCTGAATGATAATCCCCGCCCGCCGTGAGTGACGTCACGCCGCCAGGATGGGCGCCGGGCGGGGGTGTAAACTAAGGTTAGCAGCTCGGCAGCACGATCACACGATGATCATATTGGCCAGGCTGGAGCCTGGTGTCGGCAAACAGGGGCGGGCCGCGGGAGCGGAGTAAATACACTGACAGACTGCAGACTAAAATAATCATTGCAGTGACACTCTTACACGATCCCAGGGGGGGTCAAGCGACCCCCCTTGCCCTATGGAGCGGACGCCCATGAATCAGGTTACTTAAGAGATGCAATTATCATACATCAGTTGGTATCTTAGAAAATTGTCATATTGACAATAACTAAGCAGAATTTGGAATTTGAATACAAAGAGTGTGGAGATATTAATACTACAGACTGCATAAGCCTAACTGAAACCTAAGGCTGGATTTACACTGCTCTTTGTGCATTCAGTGTGCATGGTAACTCACACAGGTTTGACTGGGTCAATAGATTTTCCCTTTGTCGTTCACACTAAAAGGCAGCAGAAATAATAAGATTTCTACTTGACATGCATTTTCGTGCTGCAGTGAAACATATGAGGACAAGTTTAAAGTGGTTGTATAGGGGTTTTTGTAACTTTTACCTACAGGTAAGCCTATAATAAGGCTTACCTGTAGGTATAAAGAATATCTCCTAAACCTGTACGGTTTAGGAGATATTCCCCCCGCAATGCGCGGCTGATTGCAGCGGCGCATGTGCAGCGGGGATCCTCGGCTAAAGGGCTGGCAGCCGCCGGACCTTGCCGGTTTGAAGTCTCCCGCGCGCATCGCCGCTCCAGCCCATCACAGCGCTGGAGCGGCGATACCCGGAAGACACGCCGAGTCAAGATGACATCTCGCTCGGCCTGGACCAGGTAAGTTCTCTTCACCTCGTTCCGAGGTAAGTATTTCATAATGAGCTAATATGCGGTGCATACTGGCTCATTATGGCTTCTTCCTTTTAGGTGAAAAAAAAAATTAATCGCGGGTATACAACCGCTTTAAATACCAAATTTATCGGCATATAACATGCACAGGCGTATAACACGCACCCTAACTTTAAGAGGGAAGTTTCAGGAAAAAACTTTCCACAGCCCCCTGCGTATAACACGCAGGCACAGTTTACCCTCTATTTTCAGGGTAAAAAAGTGAGTGCTATACGCCAATAAATACAGTAGGTTAAATACGTTTTAAAAATGTAAATGTGTACCAAGATCAGGTAGATTCATGCATTCAGGTACATTTTCAGTCTGAACTTGTGCTGGTTGCAGTGTCTTCAACACTCACAGTTTTTTAAGGTGCTTTCACAATGCTCTTTTGAAAAAAACACGTTAGAAACGCATACACATTTTTGTCCAATTTTTGGGTCATTTTCTACGCATTTTCTGTACTCCTGACTCCAAGTATGCACCTGTTAAACTTGAATATGTGACTCAAAAACACACCAAAAATGCACCTCAGGTGCATTTTTTTATGCATTTTAGCTGTGGTTTATATTGAAATGAATGAGAAATGTATTTTTGGTATGCTTTTGAAAATTGCACCAAAGGACTGCAGGACCTTTTAAAAATGCATAAAAAATGTATCCGTGTTAAAGGGCCCTTACAACTATGTTCACAGCTCATTGGGCTGCTTTCACTGTAAGTATTGTCTGAATATTCTTGCCAATTCAATTCAAAGTACAACCAAAAATGCTATTTAACCAGTTCTCGTCTGGCCTATAGTCAAATTTGGACCAGGCAGGACATTCGTCTTTCTGGGTGGAATTCGGGGCCACGCTGCGGCATGATCTGTCAATGGCTGTGTCCATCAGTGACACAGCCGATGACAGATCAGTGTACCGACCCGCTGTCTGTCTGTAAACAATGAATGGCTTTGATTCATGCCATTCATTGTGTACAACTGTGTTACTAGCTGTGATTTCTTACAGTGATCACATGGTACAGACAGGGGCAATCACAGTCCATCTGTACCATGTGATTACCTGTGGCCAATCACAGGTAATTACAAAACTACACACTGAATGAATCACTTTCATTAAATAAAAATGGTTTAATTCACCACAGTAAAATTCACTGGTATAAGCAATCATAATGTGTAAAAAACAATTACTTCACCAAAGTAGTGCAATGTTACAATGGTAACACTGTAGTGCTCTGGTCACACCAAGTATATGATAATGCTGTACTGCACTGGTGACAGTATGTAAAAAAAAAAAGAATTATTAAAAAAAAATGCTTTTTTCATTCTTAATTTTCCAAAATTTGTGACAAAAAAATCAAAACTTCAAAAACTCGGCATGTCTCTTACTAAATATCTTAGACTGTCTACTTTCCAAAAAGGGGCAGTTTGGGGGATATTTGTACTGTCCTGGCATTTTCCGGTCTCAAGAAATGAAACTGTCAGTACATAAGGATTATTACATTTTCAGATATACACTATATATACATGGGCATCCGCTCCATAGGGCAAGGGAGGGTGCTTGCCCCCCCCTAGAAACCAGTGCCATGATCCTCGGGAGAAAAACAGCGGGCAGGAAGCAAGGCGACGGCACGGCGAATCCAATTAGAGACACTCTCTCTCTCTTCTAGCTCCAGCTGACAGAGAGGGGGAGGGGGCGATTGGGGGAGATATACAGTACAGCCAGCACGCGGCTCTCCTCTCCCTGTCACAGCGCCGCTGCCGAGTTCTCTGGTAAATGGAGCAGCGGCGCTGTGACAGGGAGAGGAGTGTTGCGTGCTGGCTGTACTGTATATCTCCCCCGATCGCCCCCTCCCCCTCTCTGTCAGCTGTCACTAGAAGATTTCCTCGCCATGATTGGCCACAGCAGAGGGCCAATCAGAAGATTCTGGGGACTGGGGGCATCATGAAAAATGAAGTCCCTTAAGAGTGGCGGCCCCAGCATGTCCACAGACACCATGCTAAAGCCCCCAGCATGCAAGCACTCTGCTGGGGGGGGGGTTACAAGAGGAAAACAGAAAATACTGTGCTCATGCTGGGGGAAGCCAGAGAGAGCCACGGTGTGCCCGCACAACCAGAGAGCCACACTGAACCCGCACCAACCAGAGAGCCACGCTGTACCCGCACCAACCAGAGAGCCGCGCTGTACCCGCACCAACCAGAGAGCCGCGATGTACCCGCACCAACCAGAGAGTCGCGCTGTACCCGCACCAACCAGAGAGCCACGCTGTACCCGCACCAACCAGAGAGCCACGCTGTACCCGCACCAACCAGAGAGCCACGCTGTACCCGCACCAACCAGAGAGGGAGTCACGCTGTACCCGCACCACCAGAGAGTCACGCTGTACCCGCACCAACCAGAGAGCCACGCTGTACCCGCACCAACCAGAGAGCCACGCTGTACCCGCACCAACCAGAGAGGGAGTCACGCTGTACCCGCACCACCAGAGAGAGAGCCCAGCTGTACCCGCATGACCAGAGAGGGAGAAAGACCGAGCCGCTGCCAGGGTACGGGCATGCTACACTACTGACTAGAGTCACCCTAAGCAACCCAGAGTGAGCAAGTGAGATGTGTTTCCGCGCCAAATTATTTAAGTATAATTATAATTCACTAATGAAATCAATTAACCACTTAGTGATAAGTGAATTGCTCTCTGCTGGGAATTACTACTTAATATCCAGCTGCTCCTCTGTGTCAAAACATAAACGATATATTGTGCAATGGAATCTAATGGGGGAAGAGGGCGCTAGTAAAAAATACCTCTAATGGGGTGTTGAAAACGTGATCCCAAATGGTATATGTGGGAAATGTGTATGTGATACACTCTAATGTCTAAACAATTAATATCTCGATTTGACCATATGCAATCACTGTGCTAATATAGCACACACACTGGTGACCTCAGTGAAAGTCCAAAAAAACACTATCCAAATAGTGCGTCTTATTGTGGTACTCAAAACCATATGCAAAATTAAATAAAACAGTCCATGTGTGCTTATTGACAAATCCAAACGATCATTGGAGCATGCAAAAACGGATCTTGAGTGTTGCTACAGCCACCACCATTAATACATTTGCACCCGAAGTGATCTTGCTAAAAGGGAGGCTTACCAAAGGCAGTGGACCCCTTTCATATGAATTGGGTCAGATAAGCTGAACAGGTGTTAGTGCCTGCACACTGATGATAACGTGCAGACTGCAGATTCAATGCCAGTGATGATCAGGATTCCATCCAAAAACATTAACAGAGAGAAAAGCTATAGTGCATTACCGTTTATTTTAAAATCACATAACATAAAAAGCTGATTGGCCCCTTACTTGGAGAGTGCCTGCCCGGCACTAGGACTGCATGCGTCTAACAGGACCCTCAGCTGTGTGGGTTGCTGTGTGAAGATGCGCGTTGTTCAATTGCAGCGGCGTGCGGGATCAGCTGGTGTGCTGAGAAAGTGCCAGACTAGCCTCCGACAATTGTTTCGTGGGTTTCCACGTCATCAGGGGGGCGTGTCTGACCGCTGGGGATTCTGGTTTATGTAGGCAAGAGAGAGTCAATCTGGACAAGGGGTGGGCGTATCCTAATGACGCATGCACTCCTACTGGCGTGCAATAGGCTTCCCTTACAATTGCTCAAAAAACGTTACACCATACTAACGCACATCAAAGGAATTACAAACATAAAAATACTTTAAAAAATGGTATCACAGACTCGGTATTCAACTAGCCTGATTGCTAATTACATACATAGTATGATAATGCCTTGCTATATTGCCAGCTGTAGCACCTTGCTGTGATACTAGCTAAAAGGCTGCATATTTAAGTTTTAATAGGGAACATCTACCATATTAATTAATAAAATCTCTACATCTTTACATCTGACCGATGTTAAATGTAAATGTGTTATGTAGTTGCACATAAATATATAATTGGGAAAAGAAAGGATTTTTTTTTTTTTTTTTTTTTTTTTTGA
The DNA here is from genome assembly GCF_905171775.1 of Rana temporaria. Lineage (NCBI taxonomy): Eukaryota > Metazoa > Chordata > Amphibia > Anura > Ranidae > Rana > Rana temporaria. Next base: position 73,453 of record NW_024404474.1, read on the forward strand.
CAATAATGCTGCCATCTTGTGGATTGAAGATAAATTGTTTCAAAAGCATTAAACCAATAATTGCATCCATTATATGTGTAAATTCTCCACCTAATGTGAAAACGCATGTACTATAGGTTGCCTTATTAGAAATGGAACCCAGAGTGAGCGAACATCCAGCCAGAGGGATCACTGTTGCGGTTTTTACCAGGTGAGTGAGTGAGTGAGAAACTTATATAGCGCAGCACATGCAAACTGAATCGCCTCAGGGCGCTTAGTATCCATTCCCTACTGTATTTCTGCCTTCAGAGCAGATGGGTCTGGTAAGAGGGCCTGTTGACCATTATCCATTACTGTTCCTAGGGACTGAGCCATTAGGAAGTGTCTAACCTGATATCCTCCCATCTATGCTGGGGGCAATTATTGCAGAAAATGACACCAAATGCTGGGAGTTTTCAGTGCGGAAACTGACACCAGTGCTGAGGGTCATTATTATGTACGTTGGTACAGATGCTAAAGTTTTTATTCTAGAAATCTGCACCGATGTGGGGGGTTATTGTTGTTGCTACTGACACCAATGCTGGCGATCTTTTTATTGCAGAAACTGACAGCAAAGCTGGAGATTGTTATTGCAGAAACTGGCACTGATCCTGGGGGTTGTTATTTCATTGGGGGGGGGGGGGGGCTCCATTTTTATGATATTGTTATTCAAAGTTGCTAGTTGCTTGATAGTTGCATCATGTTTCTCAAACCTTTGCATGCCTGTGCTTTAGGTGATAATGAGTAAGCCCCTCCCCTTCATGACATTGTCAAAAAGGGACCGAGCATGGTTGACCTTAAAATGATGCCCCCCCCTGAAAAAAGTTCAGCGGACGCCCATATATATATACCATAGTTTGACTCTATAACTTTCCTACAGACTAAATAATTACATTTTTTGTCTTATTTTTACCACAGAAATATATTATTTATTTGTAAAATTTTATAACCAAAACAATGAAAACTATTTTTTTTCTTTAATTATTGGTATTTTTTCATTTATTTAGCAAAAAATAAAAAACACAGTGTGCTCAGAGACTGTTTGTTTTTATTTGTTGGTCACGATTGATAAGGGGAAGTTCCTAATATCCAATGAACTCCTATGGTAGTGGATTTCTGTGCATAAAGGTTTAGTGTATACCAGGAGTTGCCAAGAAGAGGATTCCCAGGAACAGGAAAATGCAGTGTGGGAAGGTAGTTTTACCCCAAGGCGAATTTCAATTTGTGATCCAGTGAGTGTAACATCAATCGGGACTCCATGAGGTCTGGTGATGGGATCTTTGGAGTTCTTTTGGAAATCTCCCTTGCTCATTTTGAGAGATCTGATTAACCCTTGAACTCACCTGGTGTATTGTTAGATTGTGACTATGACATTAAACATATTCATTCATCGTTGCAAACGCGTTCTCTTCTTCGATTGAAAAGGCATTTTGAACATTATTCATGTCAAACGTATTATTAGTAGCAGCTTTCTATTTAGAGATATTTTTTGTGGATGAATTTTAATTAAATATATGTCCTCTAGGGGAAGTGAAATGGGATAGAAGGCAGCAGGCATTTTTTAAGTTTATATATAATAAATTCAGTCCAGACAAGCTATTTTAATTTTGAAATAAATATATTTTATTGGATAAAATATTTCGGCCACGGCTTATTGGTTTAATACATTTCTAAAATATTTATAAATAATTTTATTATAACATTACCTTAAAAGATAAATACATAAATAAATTAAATCAACCTAGCCACTACGGCTCAGGATGAATAAACCAAAACAATTTACCCCAATCATCAGGAAGTATGATAAACATACTGACTGTCACCTAACCCCAGACCATGGCTTTTTCTATGCATGTCTGGAAATCATTTTTTTAAAATATCAAGACCAATAGCCGATTAATGAACACTGTCTTCACGGTACAAACCACAAATACCACCCTCCAATTCTAAGAGCCTAAAACTAAACCCCAAAGGATGCAATAAGAACTTATTACTAGATCTATTTACTCTCTTTTGAATTTTTTCTAAAGGACGTAAATAGAAAGAATCAAGAATCGGACTCGTGGTATCATTTCTGAAAATACAACTTTTATATCTGTCAACATCTTTTCTAGCAAGCCTAGAGCATACTCTGCTAACTGCGTCACACACTGTGATGATTCCGCACTGTTGGTTTCTTTGACACCTGAGCTGGCAGACACTCGCTTACCTTTGAGGAGGCCAGCCCAGCTGATCGGTGTGACGTAGATCTGTTCAGGGATGGGCTGTAGCTCCGTCTCTGGAAACGTCTCCTCCAGGGATGAGCCGAACACCCCCCCCGTTCGGTTCGCACCAGAACCTGTGAACAGACCAAAAGTTTGTGTGAACTTTAGAACCCTGTTAAAGTCTATGGGACGCGAATGTTTGAAATCTAAAGTGCTAATTTTAAAGGCTAATATGCAAGTTATTGTCCTAAAAAGTGTTTGGGGACCTGGTTCCTGCCCCAGGGGACATGCATCAATGCAAAAAAAGTTTTAAAAACTGCAGTTTTTTCAGGAGCAGTGATTATAATAATGCTTAAAGTGAAACAAAAAAGGTGAAATATTCCTTTTAATTTCATACCTAGGGGGGTGTATAGTATGCCTGTGAAGTAGCGCTTGTTTCCCGTGCTTAGAACTGTCCCTGCACAAAGTGTAATTTCTCATGGCTATATTGAATTTTTGGCTACCAGCAATACAGAGAAATGTCATTCATAAAAAAAAAATGTGTGGGTGCCCCCCCAAATTCAATTACTAGGCCCTTCAGGTCTGGTATGAATATTAAGGGGAACCCCACGTCAAATTTAAAAAAAAATGGCATGGAGTTCCCCCCAAAAATCCACATCAGACCCTTTATCTGAGCACGCAACCTGGCAGGCCTCAGGAAAAGAGGGGGGGACGAGAGAGCGCCCCCCTCCTGAACCGTACCAGGCCACATGCCCTCAACATTGGGAGAATGCTCTGGGGTCTGTGACCCCTCAAGCACCATGTCCCCATGTTGATGGAGACAAGGGCCTCATCCTCACAACCCTTGCCCGGTGGTTGTAGGGGTCTGCGGGCGGGGGGCTTATCGGAATCTGGAAGACCCCTTTAACAAAGGGGACCCACAGATCCCGGCCCCCCTATGTGAATTGGTAATGGGGTACATTGTACTTCTACCATTTCACAAGGAAAGTGTAAATAATTGTAAAAAAAAAAAAAACACAGACACCGTTGGGAAAGTCCTTTATTAAAAAAAAAGTGGTAATCCACTCTCGGTCTCCGCTCCAACGCTGTCAGTATCCTGCGACGGGTGATCTCCTCTCCAGGGTTCAGCGATGAGAAGATCTCCTCTTCATCCAGGTCCAGGATCCAGCGATGAGATGTCCATCCAGTGCACGCATCACCTGTCTCCACCAGAGACAGCCCGGCGAATGACGCGGCTTCATCAGTGACAGCGCTTATGTAGGTGAGGGCGGGGCCACCCATCACGTGATCCCGTCCCCCTCTGAGGCAAGGGAAAGCCCAGGCTTGGAGTGGAGACTGAGAGTGGATTACCACCGCTGGATTTATTTTTTTGTTTTAATAAAGGACTTTCCCGACGGTGTCTGTGTTTTTCTTTTACAGTTATTTACACTTTCTTTGTGAAATGATAGAGGTACAATGTACCCTATTGTCAATTCACATAGTGGGGGTGGGATCTGGGGGTCCCTTTTGTTAAAGGGGTCTTCCAGATTCTGATAAGCCCCCCACCCGCAGACCCCCACATCTACCGGGCAAGGGTTGTGGGGATGAGGCCCTTGTCCCCATCAACATGGGGACATGGTGCTTGCTCGCAGATTGATACAAATTTGCATACGCTGGGTCAGGTGGTATGTTTTCGTCAGTTTCTGGAATTTGAATGATATCATTATGACACTGCGCAAGACCAGAAATGGAGGGGATGCATTTACCGGAGCCGACAACTACACCAGCCATAGAAGTAGAATTAGGGAAAGACAGTTCCTCAACCAATGTACATCTTCAGAATCTGGCTTTTCAAGAAGTTGCAACAGCAGAGACCGAACAGTGCCAGACAAGCCCTCAGAAGCCATGGAAAAGGTAGCAGAGTTGAAAGGAGTATAGAGCTGTCCTCTTCAGTTTCTTCTGGCAACTGCCAACTGTCCATAAACAAAAGCCCTTATTTATAGGGGGACCTTGCTGTACACAAACATTCATTGGTGGGTTAAACTGATTTATCTTTTGTTAAATTTTAAATTGTACAAAATGTTATTGGATAATTCATGCTGTACTGTGAAATTTTCTCATTTTCAAAACTATTTAAATTAACATGTCGCTGCCTTAGATCCCATGAGGAAAGGGGGACCTATAAAATAGGCTTATTTCCCCCCTTTTTCCTTTACATTGCATACGATTCTGATGTGATAAAATTGCTCTTTATATAATATACATTATTTTGCTAAAAGCATTGTGACACCTGCCTTTACACACACATGAACTTTAATGACACCCCAGTCTTAGTCTGTAGGGTTCAATATAAAGTTGGCCCACCCTTTGCAGCTATAACAGCTTCAACTCTACTGGAAAGGCTGTCCACAAGGTTTAGGAGCGTATCAATGGGTATGTTTGACCATTCTTTCAGAAGCACATTTGTGAGGTCAGGCACTACAGTAATGTTGGATGAGAAAGTCTGGTTCGCAGTCTCCACTCTAATTTATCCCAAAGGCTTTCTATCAGGTTGAGGTCAGGACTCTGAGCAGGCCAGTCAACTTCCTCCTCCTCAAACTCGCTCATCCATGTCTTTATGGGCCTTGCTTTGTGCACTGGTGCGCAGTCATGTTGGAACAGGAAGGGGCCATCCCCAAACTGTTCCCACAAAGTTAAGAGAATGACATTGTCCAAAATGTCTTGGTATACTGACACCTTAAGAGATCCCTTCACTGGAACTAAGGGGCCAAGCACAACCCCTGAAAAAAACAACCCCACACCATAATCCCCCCTCCACCAAATGATTTGGACCAGTGCAATCACTACATCAAAGCGGTGGTTCTGCGGGAATTTTTTTTTTTTTTTTTAGATGCATCTGCTGCTCAAAATATACCGTATTTATTAGGGTATATCGCTCTCCCGCGTGTAGCGCGCACCCCTAAAGTTGCAGCGGATTCCTGTGGAAAAAAGTTTTTTTGTACTTACAGTTTTGGTGTCTTGTGCGGCGTCCATCGGCGGCCTTGTCGGGTCCGGCGTCCGTCTGCGGCTTTGGGTGTCCTCTTCGTGCACGTATACGCCGATAAATACGGTACTTAATAGGGTACTCACGTTTCCTATTTTCATAGCCCTCCGCATTGTCATTCGGCCGTAAAAGATATTTTATAAAAATATTTGCTGGACGCTTCCATATTGCTTGTGGGCACTCTGAAGTCCACAAGCAATTTCTTCCGGGATACGGCTGCAAGAGTCATGTGACGTGTCAAATCACGCAAGAGTGCTTCTGGTGGGCTAGAGAATCGTCTCCTGGGCAGCGTCACGCTGTGCTCCCAGGAGACATTGCTAACTAATCCCAGGAATCACTGAAGGCAATCGCAGCCAAAGCAACACGCCCACTCCCGCGGGAGCTAAACCAGGAAGTGCCTGGTTCAGAAAAGAGAAACAAGGTATGGAATTTTAATTTTTTTTGACAGCAAACTTTCAATATAGACACTGAGCCTGTGTGTTTAACGTTGACTTTAAAATTAGGGTGAACCTCCGCTTTAAGGAGGCAACACTGCATGTGTAACTCTATGTCTGGCTGCCTTTGCAGCTTAAAGGATCACTAAAGAAAAACTGTTTTTTAGCTAAATAGCTTCCTTTACCCTACTGCAGTACTGGTTTCATGTCCTCATTGTTCGTTTTTGCTTTGAAGTTGCTGTAATTCTGCTCTCATCTCCACACTTCCTGCTTGTCTGGCTCCTTATGAAAAATCTCATGGCAGCTTTTCACTGTGGTCCAAGCTGTGTGTCTAAAACTCCTCAGAACCAATCAGATTCATTTTAAAAACAAAACACTGCCCTGGATTTGTTTGTTTTTGTTCTGTGGGTCTCTTTACTTCACAGAAACATGAAACCAGTTTAAAAACGAAAGTGAAACTGCAGGTACATTATATGATTGAATTTAATCTATTTTTAACCATTTTTAAAGAGAATCAGTTAACTTTTATGTCTCTATACCCTGTAAACAGTCATTTCAGCAACATTTTTTTTTTCCTTTAGTGACCCTTTAAGGAGGGCAGTAAAATCTGGTTCAACTGCTCATTGTTGCTGCCCTCAACCACAAGTCTTAGGCCCCTTTCACACAGGCACCTACATGAAGCGTAATTCACTCTCTCAATGGAGGATCTCTCCACTGATCTCCGCTGAGCAGGCAGATGATAGGTCCGTGTCCACTTCGCTGTGCTCTCCTCTATAGGGCAATCAGATGAAACGGACTGCCTGTCCTTGCCATCTGATTCAATCTGTAATTCGGATGGGAAATAGGACCACCGTCCATCTGTTTTGGGCAGACAGAATCAGATCGGATGGTGACCGGTGTCAGTAAACACATCCGCCATTCTATAGAAGATACTGTCCGATCAGGTCCGCCTGATAAACTGACAGGCGGACCTGATCGGATGGCCCATGTGAAAGGGGCCAAATTGTTTTTCCTGCATCAATTAAACATAGCCTTTCCACAAAAGCCACTTACACCTACAACAGAGTTCAAGTCCCTTGCTCATATTAAAATGGCTACCAAAAAAATATAACCTTTCTCTTATAAACCTGCTTTTTTCAGGGATAAAAAAGTTAAAAATTATAATTTATTCACATGTAGTATGCTCTTACCGTATTTATAAATCTCTATACTTTTATAAAATCACATGGTCATAGAGATGTGTGGTTCTGGGGTGGCACTTTAAAGAGGCATAGTGGAGCATGTTATTGAACTCCCACCCTATAAATAAGCTTTGAATGTAAATGTTAACTTTTAGTTGTACCAAACAATAAAATAAATGAATACATGTTTAGTTTATAAAAAAAAAAAAATATATATATATATATATATATATGAAAGAGCATATCTCTTAAAACGCCTGCTTTTTAATAGTCATTTAAAAAAATATAAGCATTTACAATATTTTTTTTATGGAAACATAATCAATAAGCAGCTCAGCACAAAAAAATAACTGCAGTTTATAATTACAGATAATTCTCAATTCACAATAACCAAATATAGTCATTAAAAAAAATACCTGCTTTCATATACACACTTGCAAAATAATCTATTATTTCATGTTGTGCAACATGACATAACGCAGAGTGTTCCCTGTGGTAACCATCAGAAATGAACTGTAGATGTAATTTAATTCTATGTTGTCATCCCATAAATATTCTGTCATGTGTAGTGCAACTGTGCAGGACGCATATGTGATCTGACACCCTTTAAAATAATATTTTGTAACAAAAAATATTTAGATGCCAAGTCAATTTGAATCAAAACAATTCTGCTTAATTTTGTATTATCTAATTGACAAGTACTGCATACCACATTCTAATTATGTATCCTGTACATGTGAAGCAAGATGAAATTGACAGTGGTGTGAGCTAGCCATACATATGGCATCCTAGCACTCCTGAGTACCTGCTGTCATGGACTCTCAGATCCAGTTCTCAATAGTGCAATTTTAATCTAAAAGCTGAGGGCCAGATCCACGTACCTCCGCGCATTGTTCCGTCTGGCGTAGCGTATCTCAGATACACCACGCCGCCGTAACTTTCAGCGTATTTCTCGTATACTGAAAGAATTTGCGCTGTAAGTTACGGCGGCGTAGTGTAACTGTGTCAGCGTAAGGGCGCGCAATTCAAATGGATGCGATGGGGGCGTGTTTTATATTAATACGTCTTGACCCAACGTAAATTACGTTTTTTTTGAACGGCGCATGCGCCGTCTGTGGGGGTATCCCAGTGCGCATGCTCCAAATTAACCCGCAACAAGCCAATGCTTTCAACGTGAACGTCATTCAACGCAAAGCCCTATTCGCGAACGTTTTACGCAAATGACGTACACAACGGAAAATTCGACGCTGGCCCGACGTCCATACTTAACATTGGCTAGGCCTCATATAGCAGGGGTAACGTTACGCCGAAAAAAGTCTTACAGAAACGACGTAAAAAAAAACTGACGACTGGACGTACGTTTGTGGATTGGCGCATCTAGCTAATTTGCATAAAATAAAAAGGTTAGCTTATATAAGGGGAAAGACTAAATTTCCTCCCCAAATATAGGGATTTTTACGTGAGATGTGTTGCTCGTAGTATCGAAGGTAGGCGCACAAAACACAGGGTTTTTAGATATCAAAAAATAATTTAATTATATAAATATAAAGTTTCACATTTCATAAAATAAATTAGCAAAGTGAAATATACATGATCACGACCAATTTTACATGATTTATACAGAAAGGAAATCAAGATTATAATTAGAAGAAAAGCAGATGCGATATTGCCAACTAGTTTCGCACTAGATGTGCTTCATCAGGGCTTGCATGATACTTCTGTTCCTTAATTACATGTAGTGGTCTGTGTATGACACAAAGGTTCATTATTAATTCAGGTATGGTCAATGTAGTATCTTTAAACTTTGTAAATAAGTGTTCAACACATATACAATTAATAAGATAAGAATAAGAGAATATAGTGCGCTTACCAATTATGTTTAAAAAGCTCAGAGAACCCGGCAGAACCAAAAGGAGCTGCCAAGAGAATATCTAGAGATTAAGTGGCCTATAACCCCTACGTTTTATTCATTGCCCAAAATACATAAAGACATCGGGGATCCACCCGGGCGCCCCATTATCTCAGGTATAGGCAGCCATACGGAAACTGCAAGTAAGTATGTAGATATGCAATTGAGACCCCATGTAATGGCATTACCATCGTATCTTAAAGATACGTTGGAACTTCTAAAAATAGTCGAAGGTATGAGTGTACCCCCAGGATCAATTTTGGCAGCAATAGACGTAGAGGCCCTCTATTCTAGCATCCCTCATACAAAAGGGATTGAGGTCATTTCCCAGTTCTTACGTGAACAAGACCACAATAATTGGAAACTCTGTAATTTCGTTACGGCCTTGCTTGAGCACATATTGACTAATAATGTTTTTGTCTTTAATGGCTCAACCTACCTCCAGGTGCAGGGTGTGGCAATGGGGACTTTGTGTGCCCCATCGTATGCCACCCTGTACCTGGGGGGGTGGGAGAGAGCCATCTTCTCAGATGACTCCGCCGTGATATACCTCCGCCATATATTATTATGGCGGAGGTATATTGATGATGTTTTGATCATCTGGACTGGCGGGGCGGAACTTTTGTCCAAATTCATGGAATATCTATCTGTTAACAATTATAATTTAAAATTTACGATCCAGTCGGATACCAAAAGTATCCCCTTTCTTGATTTAAAAATTTCAGTAAATGATGACGGTACTTTGTCCACTAATTTGTATAGGAAAGAAACGGCAGGAAACACTATTTTACATTACTCCAGCTCTCACCCAAGATCCTTGGTGCGAAGCATCCCCTACAGTCAGTACCTAAGACTTCGGCGCAATTGTGCAAAGGAGGAAGATTTTGAAAAAGAGGCGTCTGCCCTTTATTCACGCCTTTTACTGAGAGGATATAGTAAAAAAGTTCTCAAACAGGCATATGCAAAGTCAAAGATAAACACAAGAGACTCATTACTATTTAAGAAAAAGGTAAAGGAACCCAATCCAACAACCAAATTAATAACCACTTTTAGCTCTGATCAGAACATTTTTCGCCAACTGATTAACCATAATTGGCACTTCCTTGCTGAGGATCCTATCATTTCAAAGTATATTTCACAAAGACCTGAGATTGTTTATAGAAGATGTAGGTCCATCAAAGATGGCCTTACACATAGTCACCTGGTACCTGAGGCTCCCATTTTACAGGAGCCTGAGATACCAGGTACATACAAATGTGGACACTGTGATGTTTGCCCCTGGATCGAAGAAGGGGACGGTTGTCCCCTCCCTAGAGGAGGTTTCCTTAAATCCAAGAAACATGCCAATTGTTCAACTATAGGTATTGTATATCTTGCAAAGTGTCGGTGCGGCGCTTTCTATATAGGAAAGACAAAAAGGGCATTCTCTAGAAGAATTAAGGATCATCTCTATTATCTAGAGGCAGGTTTGCTCTATACACCCATTTGCAAACATGTGGGGTTGCACCACAGCTATGATCCATCTTTCATTACTTTCTTTGCATTAGAAGTGATCTCCCCTCCGGAAAGAGGAGGGGATTTTGACAAAAAAATCCTCCAACGTGAGGCCCGTTGGATTTTTGACCAACGGGCCACCTATGTACCAGGGCTCAACACATCCCTGTCATTTAAACCTTTTTTATAGGGTAATGCCATGGCCATGATTAATCATCTTTAAACCCTATTAGAATACATTTTATACATTTATTTATCATTGGTTCAGATCACAGAGATTTAACTTATAAATCATATATATACGTTTATATAGGTCGTCCTGTTGGGGCTAATTGTCTCTTTACCTTAGGTACCAACCCTATATAGATATAAGGTAAATTATATCTTTGCCTTAGGTATTAGTCCCATACAGATATAATGAATCATTGGTGATAAATATATGATATGAACTGTATAATCTATGGCTATATTGCTTCTCCTCCTATCATTGGCTGAAATGTATCTTGTGTCTTGTTTTGGGTTTCTTTGTTTTTTGTTTTTTGTTTTTTGTTTTTTGTTTCTTGATTGTTTTTTGTTTTTTGTTTTTTGTTTGTTGTTTTTTGTTTTTTGTTTTCTGTTTTGTTTTTCTTTCTTTTATGTTTTTTGTTTCTGTTTTTGCTTGGACTGTATTTTACTTTGTTCCATTTTGCCTTGTTATATTATGATTTATGAGTCAGTAATTGGAAGATGTCAAAACCTTCTAAAAATACTCATTATTGTAGATGTCTTTTTCATTAACCTTCCCTCAGATAAGACAGTGTAAAAATAAGCCATTGGATGTCCAGCTGAGAGAAATCAGTAGTATATTCTAATATATTTCTTCATAGTTAAATACACGCGTTGTTACGTATAACTTATTATTAGTGTTTATTTAAAAATTTTCTTTTTGTTTTCTGAGCTCTGAACCATTCCACTTAACATGGGGAGGGATTCCTGATGCGGAGGGAGGTCGGATCTTGCACAGCCTTGGTGTGGCCAATCACAGGTCCCAACACAGGGGGCGTGCTCTCTTCAATGCCTCCCGTCCCTATTATCAACATCTGATGGGACGCGCGCGCATGTCCGGCCACTACTTCATCTTGGGCCGGTCTGAGACGTCAATACATGTCTCCTTCCTATGCGCTCCAGCTTACATCATCACGCTGGAGCGCATGGGATGCGCGCGCAAGTGTCTTGGGACACGTGGACCGGATATGACGCCAGGGGTCATGCTTGACCCTTTTCACTTCCGGTGGAGATGTTACTCTTAAGGTCAGCGCTGACACATTGTATGTCAGACGCTGACTTGGACGGCTTGAGGGAGGATACCACGCCACACATGCAACGCTGCTTTATTTAGCCTTGCGGTGTCAAGACATAAATAAGGTAATTACCTTCCAGTCTATCTTCTTAAGATCTAGTGCTCTATGCAGGTTTTCCTTGCCATATGCATGAGCTTAATCTATCTATTATTCTGTTTATAGAATCGCAGTACAAACAACATATATAACTGCCTCTGGACTATTCTACAGCATTTCCTTTGGCTATAATGCCACTGGGATATTATATCCCCCTAGGACATCAGCATATTTTACTAGATACTCCTTGTCATTAACCACCTAAGGTAAACTTTCTTCCTCTTTTTCAACTATATTCTTCTCTAATAGACGGTTACTATGTTGCGTCGCAATAGTCATGTTTATTGAATTCATATTCTTCATATTATATTGAATTCATCTATATACCGATATGCATGCACATTTTGTGCTTTATTTACTTGTAGAGCTTACCGTGAATTCAGTGTGAACTCTGCTGGAATCTATCAGCAGTATTGAGCCTATATCCAAACTTCACTACTATTGAGGTAATACTCTCTAGATTTATACATATTCTTTAGACTTTATCCATATTCATTTAATGCATGGATATTCATTCTGTCTATGTTCATTTGAATATAAGATATCTGTTTTATCTAAAAAAATGTCTATAAAAATATATATGGATACATCCTTAATCTGTCATATTATTATAATAATTTTTATTCATTCTCTCAATTAATATTATTCTTCTTTATCTTCAATTTTAATTCTGTGCTTTCTTTCTTAGGAGAGAAATAGATACAACGTATTCTTACCTGTATCTCTTCCTCCTTAACTGTGGTGTAACCCACCCCCCCTCTTTACATCTCATTGTCCGCACCTGCTAAAATCAAGTGGATCTGGCCTCCGCTGATTGAAAGTACAGCATCCAATATCTCCTGTCCGCATCAGGTTCGCCTTCGCTATTTTTCTTGGCAGCTCCTTTTGGTTCTGCCGGGTTCTCTGAGCTTTTTAAACATAATTGGTAAGCGCACTATATTCTCTTATTCTTATCTTATTAATTGTATATGTGTTGAACACTTATTTACAAAGTTTAAAGATACTACATTGACCATACCTGAATTAATAATGAACCTTTGTGTCATACACAGACCACTACATGTAATTAAGGAACAGAAGTATCATGCAAGCCCTGATGAAGCACATCTAGTGCGAAACTAGTTGGCAATATCGCATCTGCTTTTCTTCTAATTATAATCTTGATTTCCTTTCTGTATAAATCATGTAAAATTGGTCGTGATCATGTATATTTCACTTTGCTAATTTATTTTATGAAATGTGAAACTTTATATTTATATAATTAAATTATTTTTTGATATCTAAAAACCCTGTGTTTTGTGCGCCTACCTTCGATACTACGAGCAACACATCTCACGTAAAAATCCCTATATTTGGGGAGGAAATTTAGTCTTTCCCCTTATATAAGCTAACCTTTTTATTTTCTACAATTTTGATGGGATTGTGAGTGACTGCTGCTCAAGAGGAAGCCATTCATTCACCGACATACTTGTTTCTCTAGCTAATTTGCATACTCAACGCGGAAATCGACGGAAGCGCCACCTAGCGGCCAGCGTAAATATGCACCTTAGATCCGACGGCGTACTAAGAAGTACGCCAGTCGGATCTAGCCCAGCTTCAGGCATATCTTGTTTTGTGGATACAAAACAAAGATACGCCGGAGCAACCTAGCAGTTACGCGGCGTATCAATAGATACGCCAGCGTAACTGCTTCGTGGATCTGGCCCTAAATATATATAATTATTTGCATCACAAAATTTAAGAAGACCTCATTTATGAATCTTGCATGCAAGCTTGTGTAAGTACAGTAGATAGTTAACATAACAGGCCACTAGGGAGGGAGTCCTGTGTTGATGGAAAGGAAAGGAAAATTACAGTTAGCTTCTAATAACTATTTTTCGTTTTTTTGGTCCTACCTCACGTCAGCATACAATGGGATATAACTAGATGAATAAATGGGCGAGAGAGAACACATGAAAAGAAACATTGACAAGCAAAGAAAAGCTGCTAAAGACAAAAATAATTTATGTCTCGTCCCAAACTTTGCAGAACTTGCTGACCGCATGCCTAGCTTGTACAGGCGAATGAAGGGCTAGCTGTCTCACATACTGTATATCTTCCACTAAAATCCTGGCATAACTGCCCCAAAGGCTGACACCCCTCTGGTTGAAGGAGTTTTCACCCGTTCCTGAGTAGAAAGGCTTACTTTCTGCATGCCAATTTAATCACCCTGGTAAACCAATTTATTTATTTATTTATTTATTAAAATTCTTAAAAGTACAAAAAAGTACAAAACGCAGTCAGTTACCCGTAGGCCTCGATGCGCCGAGAACAACAATACAGCAACAACCAAAAAAACACACACAGGCAGCGGAACAGATCAAATTTAAAATAGTAGCAGATCAAAGAACTATAAAAACCTATGTAATTCCATAGGCTAGACTGAAAAGCTCAGTTTTTAAAAGCTTCCTGAACTTAAAAAGATCATTCTCAAGCCTTAATTTTAGAGGCAGGGAGTTCCAAAACTGTGCTCCCTGGACCGCACTCGTCCTCCCTCCGCATTTTTTCTTACGAAATTTAGGAATCACCAAAGTTTCCAAATTAGCCGACCTTAAGGTACGGTTGGGCACATACTTGGTGAATTTTTGCTGCAGGTACACTGGCCCCTTGCCATGGGTAGCCCTGTGCACCATGCATCCAGTCTTAAACAGAACCCGTTCCTTCACGGGTAGCCAATGCAGGGCTCTCAGCGATGGCGTGATGTGGTCACGACGACCAACACCCGTGAGTAGCCTCGCAGCGGCATTCTGAATAAGCTGTAATTTGTGCATGATGTTATTAGGTAAACCCAGGTACAAAGCATTACAATAATCTAATCGACTTCCAATAATGGCATTGACCATGGAGATCTTATGCGATTCTTCAATGAAGCGAAAAGTCGACCTCAGGAGTTTCAAGTGGAAGTGACAAGAACTCACCACCTGGTTTACCTGTGGTCGTAGCGTCAATCTCTCGTCCAAGATGATTCCCAAATCCCTGACCTGGGTGACTGGCACTGGGACCGATGAAAACGAGTCCGGCCAGGTAGGGAAACCGCCCGACCATGGCTGATTGCATAAAACCATGCACTCAGTCTTGGAGCCATTGAGCATAAGATAATTGGCCCCCATCCAGGCTTGAATTTCCTCCAGGCAGGTGGCCAGAGTTATCTGTGCCCCCCCATCCCTGGGCAGAGGAATGTAGAACTGGGTGTCGTCAGCGTAGACATGAAAAGATAGGTTGTGGCGGCGGATGATATATAGCAGAGGCCTCAGATAGATGTTGAACAGGAGCGGCGATAACGCCGACCCTTGAGGGACTCCACAGAACAGGGGACTATCAGAAGAGCAGTGCAGTCCCAGCCTTACTCTCTGAACCCTGTCCAGCAGAAATGAGGTCATCCATGCCAATGCTATACCATCAATGCCTGCCACAGTCCCTAATCGATCAAGCAGTCTAGAATGATCGATGGTATCGAATGCTGCCGACAGATCCAGCAATACCAAGGCCGAAGCCTCATTTCTGTCCAGGGCCCAGAGTAGATCATCCTGGACTTTGGTCAAGGCGGTTTCAGGACCTCTTCCTGGTCGGAATCCAATAGAAGATGACTTTTGAGAACCTGATGACAAAATGAAAAAATTGTCCACTTTCATCATGTCTTTTGACCTTTGCATGAATACTGTTAGCAACTTGTCCATGTGTAAGGAACTGAAGTCTTCCTGCTGTGTACTCTCGTGCAAATGCTTGGAGGGACTGTCCCCCGTTTTCCTGGAAACTGAATACCACTTTAGAATTACGCTTTGGAGATGTATTACTATTTCTGGTAAAAAGACACAAAAGGGATCTTTGCAGGAAAGTGCTGCAATCTCCAACATCTTTCTGTCTGAAGCAACTGCTGTCAGAGAAACTAGTTTTATCACTACGCAATGGAAATTAAGCTATTGGAGTAGAGGATGCTTGTACTAGTGCTTTCAGAACTAATCCCAAATCCCATGAAGGGAAAAGTGATTTCCTTGGTGGTTGTATATGGATTGCAGCCTGCATGAAGCATCTGATTAATGGCTTTTCCACCCATCTGCAGCCTAAATAAAGAGGATTAAGACAGAGACCTGTACTTTAATGGAGTTGTATGTCAGACCAACCTCTTTTGCTGATTGTAAAAATGTCAAGGATATTGGCTAGAGCTGGGGACACAGGAGAGAAATCTTCAAACAGAACAAACTTCCTTCATATCCTCTCATATGTAGCATTCATGGATGATCTTGTGGCCTTCACCAAGGTCTGAACCACCTCAGATGAGAATCCCTGTAACCTCTAGGCTGGCTGATTCAATAGCCAGGCCATTAAATGAGTCTCACTGGATTGGAGTGCTGCCATTGACGTTGGCATAAAAGATCTTGTTTGACTGAAAAAGGGATTGGTGGTACGGATAACAAATGGAGGAGCAATAAAAACCAAGGCCTCCTCGGCAAGTGGAAGGCACCTGTATGGCATACATTTTTTTTAAATGTTAAAAAGAACCTTAGGAGTGGAGTCTCTGTGAGAACTTCCGCTGGAATACCCCATAGAGCCAATACTAGTTAAGGTACCTATTGTTGGAAAATAATCTGTCTAACTGATCCATTAGTGGATTTTGCTTCTCCAGAAAGTAGACTTCTGTAAACTGCCTGTAAGCAGCTCACCGCCCAGTGAAAGGGTTCTGTTGCAAAAAGGACCAGGAAAAGACTCTTGGTGCCCCCATGGTGGTTAATGTAGACTACTGCTGTCTTATTGTCAATCATCAAACTTCACTTGTGCTCCCTTGGAGGAAGATCCTAAAAGGCTTGCAATGCTAGAAAAAACTGCCTTACATTTACAAACAGTCAAAGCATCTGCACTCCACCAGGCTCCAATGGCCTTGTATATGTGTACTCTGACTGGACACAGACTGGCTTCTAACATCAGAATTTTTCCATCTCCTGGGCTGATAGGCATGCCCCAAAAGCGGCACATTGGTGATGTCCAGAATGCCAGTTCTTGCTAATTCGTACAGACACAAAAACCTTCTGATCCATAGACAGACCATCCCATTGACTGAGGTAGTGTCACGTACCTGGTGGTAGAGCCTGGTTTGCAGGGAGTGGCTTATTTTATACCTCTGGCTCAGGAACCCCTGATAGTGCAGACAGGGAGCTCGAGAGTGCAGAGTGGCACAAGCGCCTAGCAGGAACACAGGTGCAGGAGCTGAGTTGAACTTCAGGAGACTCTGCAGGGATGCCTGCAGCTCAGATAAAAACTGGAGCAGAAGACAGGCTGAAGATAAGGCAACTGGAAGCCGGGTGCAGTAGTCAGCGGGGGAGGTGTTCCGTAGTTCGGAGCACAAGCTGGTCCAGGCAGGCCGGGTCATACACAGGCGGGCCGATCAGGTACAGATTCAGAAGCAGAAGCGGAGTCGAGGTTCAGGCCGGATCAGCAACAGGCGGGCAGAAGGCAGACCAAAGGGGAAGCCAAAAGCGTAGTCAGACAAACCGAAGTCAAGGCAGGCGGAAGACAGGGGTAATCAGGAACAAGCCGGGGTCACAGGAACAAGTAAGCAGAACTTCAACAGGTAGTAGAGGGTCGCAGGAAATGCTGTAGACCGAACAGCAAGGAGCCTGGACATCAGTCCCCTTTAAATAGCGCATCTGGCGCCAAGAGTTGTCACAACGGGCATGCGCGCGTCTGCGTGCCGCTATTCGCGCTTCTGCGCGTGTGTGTGCACCAAGCGGCACTTGTTGTAGGACACCCGCGTGCAGGCATTCTTCCACCATCTTGACTGCTGGTTTGCCCTTCCTGACGGGAAGGCAAATTGAAATGCCCCCATGTTCCACCTGGCCCAAGACACCACTGGAATGGTCGCTGTAAAAAGTCCCAATAGGGACAATGCAATCCCATAAATGCTGTCTCCATGACTCTTCGTACGCAGATTTTCATTTCAGAAATTTAGCAGTTTCGAAAAACCACTTGACTTAAATACTGCACCAAAATCCGCTATAGATTGAGAAGGGATTACCTACTTTCCCTGTTTGTGATGCTTTGCCAGCTCCTGGCTTACATATGCGACAATCAAAACCTCGCCCAGGTAGTGGTACAGCCTTATACCCAAAGATGAATTACTGCCACCACTGCCAACAAAATGTTCGAAAAGATTCTTTGTGCTGCGCCGAATCCAGGGCCGGACTGGCCTACCGGGATACCGGGACATTTGGGCTAATCTGTGGCTGCAGCGCAGCGCTCTGCTCCCTCCTCCTCCTTCCCCTCCACACACAATCAGCGGGCATCTCCCACTGTGTATCACAGAGCTCAGTGTGAAAACTAGTGTGAGAAATGGCCCGCCCTCCTCCTAGATCAGCTTGTTTCATCCAGGGCTGGCGCACCTGCAGCGGTGTGTACCGGAGGTGAAATGTATGCTGCCGGGGATTGTGCAGGGAGGGAACTGTCACATGCAGTACACAGATCCCTCCCCGGCTCCCCCAGCTGCAGAGCTGTTCGGCAGTTTAGGGCTCTGATGCTGAGGAGCTGGCACGCCTCCTTCATTGACAATCGTCGGGAATCGTGAGGGGGTGTGGCCAGGCAAGGGGTGACCCCGCCTGTCATTGGGGGGCGGAGCGGCCGACCTTAGGGATGATCGCATGGTCCCATGTCCTGGGGAGAGCAATATGGAGGTACAAAAAAGGCTCTAAAAATGCTGTTTTATTTTTTATGTAGCTACTGGACTGAGAGAAATAGGGTTGAAAACTGCTCTGCTCAATTTCTTGCACTCAGGACAGTGCTACAGGAAAAAACAGATACCATCTTGATCTTTGTCAACTTTATTACTTCTATCTTCAGACTTTTACATAGAAGTAAAAAAGTTCTGTTAGCTGACAAAGATCAAGATGGTATCTGTTTTTTCCTGTAGCACCCAGTCCCCTGCTGTCACCCAGTCCCCTGCTGTCACCCAGCCCTCTGTCACCCAGTCCCCTGCTGTCACCCAGTCCCCTGCTGTCGCCAAGTCCTCTGTCACCCAGTCCCCTGCTGTCACCCAGTCCCCTGTTGTCACCCAGTCCCCTGTCACCCATTCCCCTGCTGTCACCCAGTCCCCTGTCACCCAGTCCCCTGCTGTCGCCAAGTCCTCTGTCACCCAGTCCCTTGCTGTCACCAAGTCCCCTGTCACCCAGTCCCCTGCTGTCACCAAGTCCTCTGCTGTTGCCCAGTCCCCCTGATGTCACCCAGTCCCCTGCTGTCACCCAGTCCACTGCTGTCGCTCAGTCCCCTGTCACCCGACTGGTGTCACCCAGTCACCCGACTGCTGTCACCCAGTTCCCTGTCACCCAGTCCCCTGCTGTTGCCCAGTCCCCTGCTGTCGTCCAGTCCCCTGCTGTCGCCCAGTCCCCTGCTGTCATCCAGTCCCCTGCTGTCGCCAATTCCCCCTGCTGTCGCCCAGTCCCCCTGCTGTCGCCCAGTCTCCCTGCTGTTGCTCAGTCCCCTGTCACCCAGTCCCCTGCTGTCGCCAAGTCCCCTGTCACCCAGTCCCCTGCTGTCGCCAAGTCCTCTGCTGTTGCCCAGTCCCCCTGATGTCACCCAGTCCCCCTGCTGTCACCCAGTCCCCCGGCTGTGGCCTACAGTACCTGTCTCCGAGAATGTGTTTCCAGCACGACGGCATTGCGCTGATTCTCGGCGACATGGTGCCGACATCTCACACTCGCTGGAATAGGAAAAGCACATTCCAGCGAGTGCGCATAGAAGCGACGGGGATCCGGTTTAGATTCCTGCCAATTCTAGCCACAGCGTTTGGTATGAATCATGAGGGGGAACTTCACGCCAAATTTTAAATAAAAAAATGGTCTGGTATGGATTGTAAGGAGAACCCCCTACGCCAAAAAAAACGGAGTGGGGGTTCCCCCACAATCCATACCAGACCTGTATCCAAGCACGCCGCCCGGCCGGTCAGCAAAGAAGTGGGGACGAGCGAGCTCCTGAGCCGTACCAGGCCGCATGCCCTCAACATGGGGGGGTTGGGTGCTCTGGGGCAGGGGGGCGCCCTGCGGCCCCCACCCCAAAGCACCCTGTCCCAATGTTGATAAGGACAGGGTCTCTTCCCGACAACCCTGGCCGTTGGTTGTCGGGGTCTGCGGGCGGGCGGGGAGCTTATCGGAATCTGGGAGCCCCCCTTAAATAAGAGGGCCCCCACCCTAGGTGAATGAATATGGGGTAAATCGTACCCCTACCCATTCACCTGGAAGAAAAATGTCAATAAAATAAACACACAACACAGGGGGTCTTCTCCGCTCTTCGGGGGGTCTTTTCCACTCTCCAGGGGGTCTTCTTCCATCTTCTCCGCTTTTGGCTGTCGCCTCGGCCGACCTTAGGGATGATCGCATGGTCCCATGTCCTGGGGAGAGCAATATGGAGGTACAAAAAAAGGCTCTAAAAATGCTGTTTTATTTTTTATGTAGCTACTGGACTGAGAGAAATAGGGTTGAAAACTGCTCTGCTCAATTTCTTGCACTCAGGACAGTGCTACAGGAAAAAACAGATACCATCTTGATCTTTGTCAACTTTATTACTTCTATCTTCAGACTTTTACATAGAAGTAAAAAAGTTCTGTTAGCTGACAAAGATCAAGATGGTATCTGTTTTTTCCTGTAGCACCCAGTCCCCTGCTGTCACCCAGTCCCCTGCTGTCACCCAGCCCTCTGTCACCCAGTCCCCTGCTGTCACCCAGTCCCCTGCTGTCGCCAAGTCCTCTGTCACCCAGTCCCCTGCTGTCACCCAGTCCCCTGTTGTCACCCAGTCCCCTGTCACCCATTCCCCTGCTGTCACCCAGTCCCCTGTCACCCAGTCCCCTGCTGTCGCCAAGTCCTCTGTCACCCAGTCCCTTGCTGTCACCAAGTCCCCTGTCACCCAGTCCCCTGCTGTCACCAAGTCCTCTGCTGTTGCCCAGTCCCCCTGATGTCACCCAGTCCCCTGCTGTCACCCAGTCCACTGCTGTCGCTCAGTCCCCTGTCACCCAGTCCCCTGCTGTCACCCAGTTCCCTGTCACCCAGTCCCCTGCTGTTGCCCAGTCCCCTGCTGTCGTCCAGTCCCCTGCTGTCGCCCAGTCCCCTGCTGTCATCCAGTCCCCTGCTGTCGCCAATTCCCCCTGCTGTCGCCCAGTCCCCCTGCTGTCGCCCAGTCTCCCTGCTGTTGCTCAGTCCCCTGTCACCCAGTCCCCTGCTGTCGCCAAGTCCTCTGCTGTTGCCCAGTCCCCCTGATGTCACCCAGTCCCCCTGCTGTCACCCAGTCCCCCGGCTGTGGCCTACAGTACCTGTCTCCGAGAATGTGTTTCCAGCACGACGGCATTGCGCTGATTCTCGGCGACATGGTGCCGACATCTCACACTCGCTGGAATAGGAAAAGCACATTCCAGCGAGTGCGCATAGAAGCGACGGGGATCCGGTTTAGATTCCTGCCAATTCTAGCCACAGCGTTTGGTATGAATCATGAGGGGGAACTTCACGCCAAATTTTAAATAAAAAAATGGTCTGGTATGGATTGTAAGGAGAACCCCCTACGCCGAAAAAACGGAGTGGGGGTTCCCCCACAATCCATACCAGACCTGTATCCAAGCACGCCGCCCGGCCGGTCAGCAAAGAAGTGGGGACGAGCGAGCTCCTGAGCCGTACCAGGCCGCATGCCCTCAACATGGGGGGGTTGGGTGCTCTGGGGCAGGGGGGCGCCCTGCGGCCCCCACCCCAAAGCACCCTGTCCCAATGTTGATAAGGACAGGGTCTCTTCCCGACAACCCTGGCCGTTGGTTGTCGGGGTCTGCGGGCGGGCGGGGAGCTTATCGGAATCTGGGAGCCCCCCTTAAATAAGAGGGCCCCCACCCTAGGTGAATGAATATGGGGTAAATCGTACCCCTACCCATTCACCTGGAAGAAAAATGTCAATAAAATAAACACACAACACAGGGGGTCTTCTCCGCTCTTCGGGGGGTCTTTTCCACTCTCCAGGGGGTCTTCTTCCATCTTCTCCGCTTTTGGCTGTCGCCTCGGTGCTCCCCAGTTCTTCTCCCGCTCACTCTCCGGTGCCTTCTTCAGGGCTGGCCGCCGCTATCTTCTTTTTAGCTCTCTTACTAGCAGCAGAGCAGCCCGCTCTTCTTTGCCATCTTCCACCTTCTTTTTTTCTTCAGATGTTGATGCGTCGATTCCTCCCGCTGTAATGTCGGGTACGCGGCTCGCACCAATTTATATAGGCCTCTTATGACGTCACAGTCCCATCATGCTCCGTGACCCACGCATTACAGCGGGAGGAAGCGACGCATCAACATCTGAAGAAAAGAAGAAGGCGGAAGACGGCAAAGGCGGAAGACGGCAAATAAGAGCGGGCTGCGGAGAGCGGAGATGATGGAGCTGACTAATAAATTATTTTAAAACCCTGTGTTGTGTGTTTATTTTATTGTCATTTTTCTTCCAGTTGAATGGGTAGGGGTACGATGTACGATGTACCCCATATTCATTCACCTAGGGTGGGGGGCAGGTATCTGGGGGCCTCCTTATTAAAGGGGGCTCCCAGATTCCGATAAGCCCCCCGCCCGCAGACCCCGACAACCAACGGCCAGGGTTGTCGGGAAGAGGCCCTGTCCTTATCAACATGGGGACAGGGTGCTTTGGGGTGGGGGGGCGCAGGGCGCCCCCCTGCCCCAGAGCACCCAACCCCCCCATGTTTAGGGCATGTTGTCTGGTACGGCTCAGGAGGGGGGGCGCTCGCTCGTCCCCACTCCTTTCCTGACTGGCTGGGCGGCGTGCTTGGATACGGGTCTGGTGTGGATTGTGGGGGAACCCCCACACCGTTTTTTCAGCGTAGGGGGTTCTCCTTGCAATCAATACCAGACCTAAGGGCCTGGTATGCCCCTGGGGGAGAACCCATGCCATTTTTTTATTTAAAATTTGGCATGGAGTTCCCCCTCATGATTCATACCAAACGTCGCGGCTAGAATTGGCGGGAATCCAAGTCGAATGTCCATCGCTTTTATAATGGCTCTTTCCTATCGCGGCGAGCCGGCTCGGTGCTGGCTCCCGCGACGGGGCTCGTAGGTGGTCAATCTCATCAAGAAAGGGAGCGAGATTGACACAATATCGCGGTCTCCTACTGTAGTCCCTTTGCTGTCACCCAGTCCCCCTGCTGTCGCCCAGCCCCCAGGTGTCACCCAGTCCTCTGCCCTGCTGTCACTCAGGCCTCTGCCAGAAGAGGGCTCTATTTCTTGCCTATCCCACTCCTCCTGTCAGCAGTGGGGAGAGCTGCTGTGTCTCTGGAGAGGAACCGGTGGCAGGTGACACACTGAATCTGGTGACGGGATGGGTGGCAAGTGACATGCTGAATCTGGTGACAAGGGACAGGTGGCAAGTGACATGCTAAATCTGGTGACAAGGGACCGGTGGCAAGTCCCATGCTGAATCTGGTGACAAGGGACCGGCGGCAAGTGACACGCTGAATCTGGTGACAAGGGACCGGTGACAAGTGACATGCTGAATCTGGTGACAAGGGACCGGTGGCATGTGACATGCTGAATCTGGTGACAAGGGACCGGTGGCAAGTGATATGTTGAATCTGGTGACAAGGAACCGGTGGCAAGTGATACGTTGAATCTGGTGACAAGGAACCGGTGGCAAGTGATACGCTGAATCTGGTGACAAGGAACCGGTGGCAAGTGATAGGGTGTAAATTAGAAATATTGAGAGTAGGTGCGTAAATTGGGGCAAGCTTGTAGGGGCCTCATTGTGTTACTTTGCCTAGGGGCCCAATGATGCTCTTAAGATGGTTCTGGCGCTGCTAGGCCAATCTGAGGGGAGGGGTCATTGATGTAAGGGGGTTAGTGAATACAATAATGTAAGGGGGCACTGATATAAAGGTTTCCCCCTTACCTTAATGTGTTCTTTCTGCGTCATCAGAGTCCCCCCACATTCCCAGAGTCCCAGGTGTGCCCCTTGATGATTGCTCCACTTTTTACCTCTCTTTTGACTGTAATTTGCTGATACAGTGGAACCTCGGATTGCAAATAACGCGGTTAATGGGTGTTTCGCAATACGAGCAATGTATTTTTTTAAATCCTGATTTGGTTTGCGAGTGTTGCCTCACAACACGAGCAGGATTCAAGCCAAAGCAGTGTGCAATACCATGTTTGGCCTGAGGTGGGGGGCGCGGGAGCCGAGCAGAGCCAAACGGCGCTGATCAGAGCCGTTCGGAAATGCTTGAAAAATCTCGGAAATACTCTGTTCCCGAGCCTTTCCGAGGTTTTCCAAGGTGTCCTCTGGCCTTTCCGAGTGTCTCCAATGCTCTCCTGCATCCCCCCACCTCTGGCCACATGTGGTATTTCCATTGACTTCAATGGGGAAACTCGCTTTGATATGCGAGTACTTTGGATTACGAGCATTCTCCTGGAACGTATTATGCTCGTAATCCGAGGTTCCACTGTAATATATATATCTCCCTAGCTCTATGTGCTATCTGTCTTATCTTTTTATAATACGCTCTTCAAATGTTTCTTTAAATGTATGGTTTTCCCTTTTATGAACAAGAAAATAATGACGTTATGCTGTTGGGCTGGTATATTAATGGTATGGGGCTGGTATGAAATGTTTTCCAGGGATGGTTTTTACTCCCAGTCCGGCCCTGGCCGAATCTAAAAATGGCAAACACCTGAACTGGAAATAACATCCATTCACTGCAAACCTCAAATGTTTCTGGTGTTACGTAATGATCAGTACATGGAGGTATAAGTCAGCCAGGTCGATTGACACTAACCGGTTTTCATACTGAAAAATCATCATGACTCTCTGCACAGGCTCCATCTTTAACCTTTTTGCGTGTAAGTACCCAGACAGTAGGGAAAGCTCTTGATGACTTGGGTTCTAGAAAGAATGGGAAGAAACCTTGACATTCTGTTCTTCTAGTGGCACCAGCACTGTGGACGTGTTACAGTATAATTCTTATACGTAATTGTGACAGACCCAACCAGGACATGGGCTTTGGAGGAGACCACAAAGCTAGCCTCTTGCCTACTGACTATGGGCTCTTCTTGAATGTTTCATTGGTCATGAATGAAAGCATGCAGTAGTCAAATGCTCTATTGTACTCCCACTTATCTGTCTTTGATGTTTGTTGGCCAAACCCTCCAAAATAAGGCTATCCTGGCTCCCACTAGAAGAAACTGGTTGGACACACCTTCAAAAGCCTTTCCAGATGTCAAATTCCTGAACCCTTCTGAAGTTTTACTGACTTGAGTGAAAAAGGCTGCTTCCTCCTATTACTATGGCCACAGTCTGGACTTTTCCCCTGCCACTCGCTTCATCCAGCATTTTGTCAAACAACAAATTTCCATTATGGGGAATGTTACAAAGGGCTTGTGTGGAAGCCTCATGCACCCTGTCTGTTGAAGCCTTGGACCAAAAGTCAGCAGCCAGGTTCAAGTCTTCCACTCTTCCATGCCCATTCCTTCATGTTCCACTTGAATTAAAAGCCATTTCTTAATGTTTTAAACATTGCAGTTAACTACTTGCCGACCAGCCACCGCCATTTTACGGCGGCAGGTCGGCTCCCCTGCGCGAGAGCCCGTAGCTATACTTCGGCTCTCGCGCAGGCCACTAGGGGTGCTCGCCCCCGACTCTTGTGCGCATGCCCAGCGGCGCGATCACCGCCGGGCACACATGATCGCTCGTTACAGAGCGGGGACCGGGAGCTGTGTGTGTAAACACACAGCTCCCGGTCCTGTCAGGGGGGGGGGGGGAATGCTGATCTTCTGTTTATACAATGTATGAACGGAAGATCAGTCATTTCCCCTAGTGAGGCCACCCCTCCTACAGTTAGAACACACCCAGAGAACATACTTAACCCCTTCCCCGCCCCTAGTGTTAACCCCTTCACTGCCAGTGGCATTTTTATAGTAATCCAATGCATTTTTATAGCACTGATCGCTATAAAAATGCCAATGGTCCCAAAAATGCGTCAAAAGTGTTCGAAGTGTCCACCATAATGTCGCAGTACCGAAAAAAAACGCTGATCGCCGCCATTACTAGTAAAAAAAAAATATTAATAAAAATGGCATAAAAATACCGCCTATTTTGTAAACGCTATGGCCCGGATTCACAAAGCACTTACGCCGACGTATCTCAATATACGCCGCGTAAGTGTAAGTATGCGCCGTCGTATCTGTGCGCCGTGCCCACAGAACTAGATACGCCTGAAAATAGGCTTCATCCGATCGACATAACTTTCCTACGCCGGCGTATCGTGGGCGCATATTTATGCTGGCCGCCTCATTGCAAATATGCAAATGAGGGAGATACGTAGATTCACGAACGTAGTTGTGCCCGGCACATAATATAAGGGGTTTGCGTAAGGCTTACGTCCGGCGTATAGTTATTCCCCATCTATGAGGCGCAAAGGTATGGACCAGGGAACAGCCGTCGTATTTTACGTCGTTTATGTAGTAGTACGTGGTTTACGTAGTAGTACGTGAATAGGGCTGGGCGTAGGTTACGTTCACAAAGTAGGCAGTGATTCAACGTATCTTAGGGAGTAGTTTCGACATGATTCTGAGCATGCGCACTGGGTTGCGTGCACGGGACGGCGCATGCGCCGTTCATTTTAAGTACTTGTCTGTCACTCGGCCCATCATTAGCATGGGGTCACGCCTCATTAGCATGGCTCACGCCCACTTCCACCTATGCTGGCTTACGCCGAGGAAACCCAGCATAGATTTGATAGCGAGTGCTTTGTGAATACTGTGCTTGCCGCTCTGCGCTACGCCGGTGTAGCCTAAAAAAGACACGCTACGCCGGCATAAATATGCGCCAATGTATGTGAATCCGGGCCTATAACTTTTGCGCAAACCAATCAATAAACGCTTATTGCGATTTTTTTTTATGAAAAATATGTAGAAGAATATGTATCGGCCTAAACTGAGGAAAAAAAATGTTTTTTTTTTATATATTTTTGGGGGATATTTATTATAGCAAAAAGTAAAAAATATTAATTTTTTTTTAAATTGTCGCTCTATTTTTGTTTATAGTGCAAAAACTAAAACACATGAACTTCCGCTTCGGAATATTCTTTAATCATAGTTGATGATGTCCACTGTGGATTGGAAGATTACTGTTACAATCAGTCGGTTTGAAATAAGCCTTTGTAGATAATTGGGCATTTCATTTCATAATAGCCACATCTAGATGGAGAATTAAAAAACTGGGCTGGTTGCTTACTTTTAGATCAATATTATTGCACAGTAAAGCGGATACCTTACCTGTTTTTAATATTATACATTTGTAATGGTCCTAGGGGACAGTTTCAAAAATTAGGAGAAATTATACTGCAGTGAAGGTGACTTTTACTAAGCATTCTCTTGTAGTGAATCAATCCCTGTAAAATTAATATACACACATTTCCAGAAGATTTATCTGCAGTGAATGCTTCAGCAATGTCTATTTTACTATTTTCTAAATATGCCCTATGGGTGGTCCTATGCTCTATGAAAATATTAATTCATTGCATAAACTAGTTTGTTACTGCTTTCCATTCAGTTTGACTAATGGCAAATTATAAAAATGAATAGTTTTAATCCTACAGGTATATGGAGAATGTAGGGTCTGCAAGAGCAATAGTTTGAAATCTGTAAAATAACATACAGGTGGTTCTCAAAAAAATAGCATATTGTGATAAAGTTCATTATTTTCTGTAATGTACTGATAAACATTAGACTTTCATATATTTTAGATTCATTACACACAACTGAAGTAGTTCAAGCCTTTTTATTGTTTTAATATTGATGATTTTGGCATACAGCTTATGAAAACCCAAAATTTCTATCTACACAAATTAGCATATCATGAAAAGGTTCTCTAAACGAGCTCTTAACCTAATCATCTGAATCAACTAATTAACTCTAAACACCTGCAAAAGATTCCTGAGGCTTTTAAAAACTCCCAGCCTGGTTCATTACTCCAAACCGCAATCATGGGTAAGACTGCTGACCTGACTGCTGTCCAGAAGGCCATCATTGACACCCTCAAGCAAGAGGGTAAGACACAGAAAGAAATTTCTGAACGAATAGGCTGTTCCCAGAGTGCTGTATCAAGGCACCTCAGTGGGAAGTCTGTGGGAAGGAAAAAGTGTTGCAGAAAACGCTGCACAACGAGAAGAGGTGACCGGACCCTGAGGAAGATTGTGGAGAAGGACCGATTCCAGACCTTGGGGGACCTGCAGAAGCAGTGGACTGAGTCTTGAGTAGAAACATCCAGAGCCACCGTGTGCAGGAAATGGGCTACAGGTGCCGCATTCCCCAGGTCAAGCCACTTTTGAACCAGAAACAGCGGCAGAAGCGCCTGACCTGGGCTACAGAGAAGCAACACTGGACTGTTGCTCAGTGGTCCAAAGTACTTTTTTCGAATGAAAGATAATTTTGCATGTCATTCGGTAATCAAGGTGCCAGAGTCTGGAGGAAGACTGGGGAGAGGGAAATGCCAAAATGCCTGAAGTCCAGTGTCAAGTACCCACAGTCAGTGATGGTCTGGGGTGCCATGTCAGCTGCTGGTGTTGGTCCACTGTGTTTTATCAAGGGCAGGGTGAATGCAGCTAGCTGTCAGGAGATTTTGGAGCACTTCATGCTTCCATCTGCTGAAAAGCTTTATGGAGATGAAGATTTCATTTTTCAGCACGACCTGGCACCTGCTCACAGTGCCAAAACCACTGGTAAATGGTTTACTGACCATGGTATTACTGTGCTCAATTGGCCTGCCAACTCTCCTGACACGCCGCATTGAAGCAGTCATTTCTGCAAAAGGATTCCCGACCAAATATCGAGTGCATAACTGAACATAATTATTTGAAGGTTGACTTTTTTTTTTATTAAAAACACTTTTATTTTATTGGTCGGATGAAATATGCTCATTTTTTGAGGTAGGAATTTTGGGTTTTCATGAGCTGTATGCCAAAATCATCAATATTAAAACAATAAAAGTCTTGAACTACTTCAGTTGTGTGTAATGAATCTAAAATATATGAAAGTCTAATGTTTATCAGTACATTACAGAAAATAATGAACTTTATCACAATATGCTAATTTTTTGAGAACCACCTGTATGTTCTAGTTCTATGATCACTAAATGGATTTTGGTATTAGATTGTGTGTCCTCCACTTTGGTTGACAATGACTTGGCACCCAAGTAAGTACAGTATGTAAAAAAGTATAAACTAGTTAAACTAGTTATTTGTATTTTATCCACTTTTCTAATCCACTTTCTGATTATGACAATTAGTGTCCTGCTGTTTCTAAATTAGTGCTTCCCAGCAAGTTCAGTCCACTCCAAAAAAGTTCTTGGGGAGCTTGCTGTCCCACTTTTATTAATAAAATTGAAAATGTACAGAAAATCCATTTCCAACACAGGGGTTTCCACCATCAATATTTAGCCTTGTGGCTCTCGCTAGCAGCACGGCTGCTCAGGCCTATTGCCTTGTCCTCCAGACCATCAAACACGGCCCCTCGGTGTTCCTGTACAGACTCTGTACCAAGCTCTCTTCCAGCTTCTTGCTGCTCTGTCATTGTCTGCTCCTGCATTGTCCAGACCCTGATCCAGGAATTACAAAACCAGAAGAAAGATCATAAAACACCTTTCACCGCTCAGAACTGACATTCTGGAGCCCAGTGGCGGTGTGTCCATAAGGGGCATACAGGCGCCGCCCCCTCTCTCCTGCCACTGCTCTATCAACAATAGATAGATTCATGCATTGCATGAATCTATCTATGGTCACTGCTGCCACCCCCTATTCAGGCACCCCGGCCCCCTTTTAGGTGCAGGGAGACTGAATTACAGGGTATTTTTTGGAAGCACAGGCTCTAATAGGCAATTAAAAAAGGTGAACAGTGAGTGCCATGCTGGGCGCTCGCTGTTCACTTAGCTGTGTGTTAGGAAAGTGAATGAATATTTGCTTTCCTAACACTGAACCGCCTCTCCGCAAATCAGGTGCTCAGGTCTGTTACCTGTCAACTGATTGGCTGAAATGACAGGCGCTGTGATTGAATGCCTATCATGCATCCAATCATAGCAGAGGACGGGAAGAGAGGATGGCAGAAGACATCGAGGAGCATGGAGGACACCGCCACTGTGACCCGCTGCCCCACTGAGACACCTAAGTTCCGGGCTGGTGGGGGATGCACACTGGCAGCATTTGATGGACACAGTAGTGGCAATTGACAGGCTCACTGGCAGAAATTGATGGACACACTGGCAACAATTGATGGGCACAGTAGCGACAATTGATGGGCACACTGGCAACAAATCATCGGCACACTGGCAGCAATTGATGGGCACAGTAGAATAAGCACTAGTCCAGTGCGAAACGCGTCGGCTGTTTCCCTGTTCCATTGCTCTAACCCTGTGATGTGATGTATCTGCTGTTCGTTGGGATAAAAGACAACCTTAATGGTCATCGGAGTGCGGCTTTCCAGTAGGGGGCACATAGCTATATCCTTAAAGCCCAACATGTTTATGTGTAAAAAACACTTCTTCAGGGCCGGATATTGTAAAGTATCTGTGAAAACATATAACGTAAAAGTTAATCCTGATGTTGGGGTAGGTACAACATGACAAACCATGGTTGTTATGCCCTAAGTACTTACGTACCAACAGATAGCGACGGAATGTACCACAAAGCTGAGGTGGTCATATACCCCATATCCACAGGGGTGCACAAACAGATCCCTTTTCTCCAGAGTGTGTCCAAGATGTTAGAAAAAATAGGGATTGCAGTGTGACCTGCATAAGGTGAATGAAGTGACCGTTAGTGGAAATAGATGAAAGTAAAAAAGCTGAATAAAAAGTGGAAAGTTGTGTATATATTTATAGTGAGGGTACACGCCAGACGATGCACAAGGCTGCGAA